>NC_090736.1:47402232-47414732 GCF_036898095.1 Palaemon carinicauda | reverse complement strand
CATATAGTTGCCTTTTCTTGTCAATAGGTGGCTATACTGTTCCCGGTACCGTAAAGTACACATATGAGTATCCCAATTAATTTATTATTATTATTATTATTATTATTATTATTATTATTATTATTATTATTATTATTATTAGCTAAGCTACAACCCTAATTGAAAAACAGAATGCTATAAACCCAAGGGCTCAACAGAGAAAATAGCCCAGTGAGGAAAGGAGATGAAGAAATAAGGAGACTATATAAGAAGTATACTTACTTACTTGGTATACTTAGAGGGTCTTCCTCACAGCTGTTGTGGTCCACCGCTGAGAGTCCTTCTTTGCAAGACGGTTAATGGTGCTGTTAGCCAGAAGTCTTGTTTGAGAAGGAATCCATAGGATGCTCTGTGAAACAACGATGTGTTCCTCATTGGAGTAGGGAGCCATATAGCCTGAGTAAAAGCTTATCTTGCAGCCAGAACATAGGGCATGAGAGGAGAATACATTTGAATACTTTGCAGAAACAGAAGGTGAGGGAGATATATCAGAATTTGTCAGTGCCAGGCTTGGGGATGGGCATAATTGTACTATAAGTCCATACTTGTGGAACATATCTCATATTGAGGCAGAGGTTATATAGCTGGAGGAGAGGGTTAGCAGTTACTTTTATGAGTGTGCAAAGGACTGCACAGGCAATGCCATCATCACCTGGAGCTGACTTCTTACTCCTTGCTAAGACACATCATAGCTTTTCCTCAGCTATGGCTAAGTTGTCCTCTTCATCAGTACTCAGTAAGGCGGAACTGAGATGAAGAGCATGGTGATTTTCATATGTAGGGAGAGATTCTTGTACATGAGCTGGAAGGTTGTTAGTTCGCAACTGTTTTGGCTACTCATTAATAAGGTCCTGTGTGTACTGAGTAGGGCTGTGGTGGAAGACAATTGTGGGTTTCTTCATCACAATCCCGTTGATGAGATGCCACATGGAACAGACGCTTGTTTGACGGTTGGTACTTTCCATTTCTTTGTGCCAGGAATCTGTTTGTGCACAATGTTGTAGAGGGAAAAGATCATATCTTGATAATTGTTATCAGTGCAGAGTTTCAGGACTTGGTCGTCTCATGAAGACAAGGCTGTATCTCTCGCCTTCCTCTCTGCCTGAGAAGTTCAATGACCTAGTGTCATGGCACTAGCACGATGCCTGATATGTGGCTTCATCTCCAGAGTTTGGGAGAAGTTTATGCTGAATAGATTTCTCCTATGAGGCCATATCTAACTAGATGGACATAGAACACATAGCCAATGAGGGAGGGAGCTTCTTCCTTGAACTGAGCATTACCAGCAGAAGTTCTTTGAAATAGAATAATGTCTGGGTAGTGACTGTGTACAAATCCCTCGAGTGCAGAAAGTTTTTCCCAGTTTATGATATCACAGGCATTCCATTGGATGATATCAAGCTTCAATTGATTATCAAATGTCTTTTAGAAGGACGACAACTAGATGTGGAGGCAGTGGTGACACGGGCATGAAAGGGCGGTGTCACAAGACAAAGGTCTTGCATGGGGGTCAGTAACATCCTTAAGATGTGTAGTAAGCAAGTCAAGTTTCTCAGGGAGTGTAGTGACTGATGTGATAAAAACCTCATGAGCTTCAATAAGAGATTATAGTGTGATGACATTAGAAGAAAATTTAGAAGTCAGGTTGTCATAGGAAGCTACACGACTCAATACGAGTGTTCATGCTCACTAAACGAGATTCAATGACTTCAAAACGTGACAAAAGGAAGTCACACCAAGACTTGAGGACTTCTACAGCATTACGAAGTGTAGACATTTGTGAGGAGACAGTAACAGTGGATGGGACTGATGGTGTTGGTAGTGGTTGTGCAACATGCTGGCTGGATGCAGTGAGTGATCATCTGGTACAGCCATGTCATATGTTGACTCCAGGCTCTTGACCTCTTGTCTATTTCCAGTGCGAGGTGTACGGTGCAGACAGGTAGGAGCGTGATCTTGATACCGAGGCAGTGTCAACCACTGTGGTCTGTGGGTGGTACAGGGTGGTGATGATGAGGGCAGGTTCGACTGTCATGCTCAGCAGCACAAAACGCGCAGTTTTCAGGGGCAGCACAGTATCGTGAGATGTGACTGATACCCCACCATTTGAGAGAGAGAGAGAGAGAGAGAGAGAGAGAGAGAGAGAGAGAGAGAGAGAGAGAGAGAGAGAGAGAGAGAGAGAGAGAAAGATCAATTAGATCTGCATCGTAAAACAATTGTGACATCGATTCTCAAAAAGAGATTAATTTTTATAAACGCACTTTCTTACATCTAGTAATACCCATTTCCTTTATATAACCATTGAAAGTTTAATGTTTTCTAGTTTAAAAAATCCTTGGCTAAAGTATTGAGACTAAGCACTGTGAAATCACACATTCACAAGTCGAATCTGACAGATAGAATATAACACTCACCTCTATTTACCCAATATTTTCTCCAGCACCACATTCAACAATTAACTGGAATTTTCAGAGAATATATCTGCCGTTTAGCACTTACCACTGGCCGAACAAGGATAGCAAAACAACAAAGCAGACATCAACAATGGGTGTTGTTATGTTAGTGTCGTTGAATAAGCAGTGTTGTCATCTGCATTCAAGTTTCATAACCAGTAGTCTTTGATAACTCTGATGTTACCTTCCTAGAAATCGCTGTGAAAGCCAGCTTTTTACCTCCGCCAACGAAGTTTGAAGGAGATTATGTTTTACCCCCTGTTTGTCGTATATAGTTAGTAGCTATTTGACTACCACTACATTCTTAAGTTCCATTCTGAAAAAAACGTAAAAAATGGCAGTCATTATTATTATTATTATTATTATTATTATTATTATTATTATTGTTATTATTATTACTTGCTAAACTAAAATCCTAGTTGGATAAGCAGGATATTATAAGCCGAGGGGCTCCAACAGGGAAAATAGCCCAGTGAAAAAAGGAAAAAAGGAAAAAGGAAATATTTTAAGAACAGTAACAAAATTACAATAAATATTTTCTATATAAACTACAAAAAAATTAACAAAACAAGAGGAAGAGAAATAAGATAGAAGTATGCCCGAGTGTACCCTCAAGCAAGAGATCTCTAATCCAAGACAGTGGAAGGCCATGGTACAGAGGCTACAGTACTATCCAAGACTAGAGAACAATGGTTTGATTTTAGGGTGTCCTCCTAGAAGAGCTGCTTACCATAACTAAAGAGTCTCTTCTACTCTTACCAAGAGGAAAGCGGCTACTGAACAATGACATTGCAGTAGTTAACCCCTTGAGAGAAGTAGAATTGTTTGGTAATCTCAGTATTGCCAGGTGTATGAGGGCAGAGGAGAATATGTAAAGAATAGGGCAACCTATTAGGTATGTATGTAGGCAAAGGGAAAAATGAACCATAACCAGAGAGAAGGATCCAGTGTATTACTGTCTGTTCAGGCAAAGGACTCCATAACTCTCTAGCGATAGTATCCCAACGGGTGGCTGATGCTCTGGCCAACTCCAGTTTGTGTGTTTGTTTGTGAATAGCTTCATACCCACAATTTTATTCGTAGAGTAATGAAAATTGCCGGTATTAACTGCTATGTAAAAAGCTGGAAACGATTAAATTTTGGAAGGTTAAGGTCAAAGGCCAAGGTCACAGTCAAGCAAAATGTCCAATTCACGTAATCAGCCATAAGTTTGGACATCATTGTCACAGAGACTTCAAACTTGGTTCATATTTGAGTATGAAAATCCACGCCAATTAGTACATGTTAAGGTCAAAGGTTGAGCAAAAGGTCGAGAAATAAGCTGCCGCTGTGGAGGTCTGCACTCTACTAGGTGACTCTAGTTATTATTGATTTACAATTCCATAAAGGTAAACAATGAGACTGGCAATGATGTATGGAGCAGAGACGTGGGCAATAAAGAAGACAGAAGAGAAGAAAGTGGATGCGGCAGAGATGAGAATGCTGAGATGGATGTGTGGGGTGACAAGAAGAGTTAATATACGGAATGAGGTAATTAGGGGTACCACAGGAGTTAGGGAACTATTAGATAAGATCCAAGAAAGTAGACATGCCATGAGAAGAGATGAACAGTATATTGGAAGGAGAGTGATGGAAATGGAGGTACATGGAACGAGAAGGAGAGGGAGACCAAAGCGAAAATGGATTGACTGTATCAAGGATGACCTTCGATCAAAGGGATTAACTGGTGATGAAGTGTGGAACAGAGGTAGATGGAGAAAGCGGGTCAGAAACATCGACCCCACATAGAAGTGGGAAAAGATGCAGACAAAGAAGAAGGCGGCAAACATTGAAATAGAATAGTGTAGTTACTACGTATATAAAATGTATGATATCCATAGTGTCAACAGTTATTAGTCGAACTGTTTCCATCATTGAATTTGTCTATTTACTTATTTTACTTATTTTGTATGCCATGTGCAACATTTAGCAAGTTCAAGGAGGGGGCATGCTGAAAAGGCTAATTTAATCTATATATTTAGAAGCCATTTCACTACCCCTCCATTCTCAAGTTTAATTCCGGAAAAACGCAAGAAATGACCGTCTTCAGTAAACTATTAATTATTTTCTCTATCAACCTTTACAATAACATTTCAACAATTAGAATTTCCTTGAAGACAGTTAGCCTGGCATTCGCTGCTAGTCTTGGGTTCTTGTTGCAATCAACCCGAATATCTATTTTTAGTAATTTAAGGAACCTGGTATGGAGTTAAAAGGATAAACAACTCGGCTCCTTAATACATGTAATATTATTCACGAAGAACAAAGAAAAACAGACATTTCTTATAAAAATACTTTCAACCAATGACTAAGTTCCAAGTGGGATTTATGCTTCACTCCTTATGCATAGAATTATATTTATGAATGAGGGCAATAAGGCCTAGTACTATGGCCTGGGAAGCCATTCAGCACCCACATGTAACTTGGGAAAACCTTACAGTTGCTCTGAAATGAATTATAAGAAGTTGGACAGTAAGGTGGGAATAGAGAAGTGATCATAGAGGCTAAAGTGTGATGGTAACGAGGGACTGAAAGGACAATGCATAGAGTCATAGGCCTTTAAGCAATGAGTACAGTGCACCGCTTTTAGTACACAGAAGACACTATCAATAGCTCCTACTGTGTATAGGGTCATTTTTGTAAACACTTTATCACTATGTTTTGTACTTCTGAATAAAGCTATACACTATAACTTTCAATTTGAATTTTGTTTACCAGATGCAAAGCAAAATTTCCACAAAATTGCTGAATTAACCTCATAAATGCAGCTAATGACCAGATACTAAACTTCAATGTATTACTGAGTTAGGACATTAAATATGTGGCAACATCCCTGACTGGTGATTGCCAGACTAGGGTTCGAATCCCGCTCAAACTCGTAAGTGCATTTGGTAGCTGCGACCTCACCATCCTTGTGAGCTAAGGCTGGGGCGTTTGGGGGTGCCTATAGGTCTATATGCTGAGTCATTAGCAGCTATTTCCTGGCCCTCCTTGGTCCTAGCTTGGGTGGAGAGAGGGCTTGGATGCTAAGCATATGCATATAAGGTCAGTCTGTAGAGTGTCTGGTAGAGTGTCTGGGATTGAAAGGGGAAGAGCGAGAGAGGGTGTGGCTTTATTGCTGAGTGAATGGATGACAGGTAAAGTAGTGGAATGGAAGGAGATATCATCTAGGTTAATGTGGGTAAGGGTTAGGTTGGGTAGGGAATGTTGGGCGTTTGTCAGTGCGTATGGGCCAGGTAGTGAGAAAAGTGAAGAAGAGTGGAATGAGTTCTGGAACGAATTAACTAGGTGTGTAGAAGGACTGGGTAGAAGGAATTATGTAGTTGTCATGGGTGACTTAAATGCTAGAGTGGGCGCTGGAGAGGTAGAAGGTGTCATTGGGAAGTATGGCGTACCAGGTGAAAATGAGAGTGGTGAGAGACTGGTAGATATGTGTGTTGAACAAGAGATGGTAATAAGTACTAGCTTTTTTAAAAAGAAAGATAAAAATAAGTATACATGGGTAAGAGTGCCAAATGGAAGAGTAGTAGAAAGGGCATTAATGGATTATGTGTTGATAACTAAAAGAATGTTTGGAAGATTGAAAGACCTGCACGTGTTTAGGGGTATGGCTAACGGTATGTCTGATCATTTTTTGGTGGAAGGAAAATTAGTTGTTGCAAAAGAGTGGGGGAATAGAGTAGGTGGATGTAAAAGGGAGGTAATGAGGGTTGAAGAGCTAATAAAACCGGTGGTAAAAAGTAAATATCAGGAAGGGTTGAAAATGATATATGACGAAGTGAAAGTAAGAGAAACTGGCAATTTAGAGGAGGAGTGGAAGTTAGTAAAAGAAAATTTTGTTGGGATTGCAAGTGATGTGTGTGGAAAGAAGGTTGTTGGAGGCAGCATGAGGAAGGGCAGTGAATGGTGGAATGAAGGAGTGAAGGTAAAAGTGAAAGAGAAAAAGAGGGCTTTTGAAGAATGGCTGCAGAGTAATAGTATAGAGAAGTATGAAAAATATAGAGAGAAAAATGTGGAAGTAAAGCGCAAGGTACGTGAGGCAAAGAGGGCAGCTGACCTGAGGTGGGGTCAGGGATTGGGTCATTCATATGAAGAGAATAAGAAGAAGTTTTGGAAAGAAGTGAAGAGAGTAAGGAAGGCTGGCTCAAGAATTGAAGAGACAGTGAAAGATGGAAATGGAAGGTTGTTAAAAAGAGAGGAGGCAAGGAAAAGATGGGCGGAATATTTTGAAAGTTTACTGAATGTTGAGGATAATAGGGAGGCAGATATAATTGCTGTTGCAGGTGTTGAGGTGCCAGTGATGGGAGATGAGAATGAGAGAGAGATTACAATAGATGAAGTGAGGAGAGCACTAGATGAAACGAGAGTAGGAAAAGCATCTGGTATGGATGGTGTGAGAGCTGAGATGTTGAAGGAGGGGGGTGTGACTGTACTTGAATGGTTGGTGAGATTGTTTAATATGTGTTTTGTGTTGTCAATGGTACCAGTAGATTGGGTTTGTGCATGTATTGTACTACTATATAAGGGTAAGGGAGATGTGCATGAGTGTTGTAATTCAAGAGGTATTAGTTTGTTAAGCGTAGTTGGAAAAGTGTATAGTAGAGTAATGATTAATAGGATCAAGGATAAAACAGAGAATGCAATCTTAGAAATACAGGGTGGTTTTAGAAGAGGTAGGGGTTGTATGAATCAGATTTTTACAGTTAGGCAGATATGCGAGAAATATTTAGCAAAAGGTAAGGAGGTGTATGTTGTGTTTATGGATCTGGAGAAAGCATATGATAGAGTTGATAGGGAAGCAATGTGGAATGTGATGAGGTTATATGGAGTTGGTGGAAGGTTGTTGCAAGCAGTGAAAAGTTTCTACAAAGGTAGTAAAGCATGTGTTAGATTAGGAAATGAAGTGAGCGATTGGTTTCCGGTGGGAGTGGGGCTGAGACAGGGATGTGTGATGTCGCTGTGGTTGTTTAACTTGTATGTTGATGGAGTGGTGAGAGAGGTGAATGCTCGAGAGCTTGGACGAGGATTAAAACTGGTAGGCGAGAATGATCATGAATGGGAGGAAAATCAGTTGTTGTTTGCGGATGATACTATACTGGTAGCAGACACAGAAGAGAAGCTTGACCGACTAGTGACAGAATTAGGAAGGGTGTGTGAGAGAAGGAAGTTGAGAGTAAATGTGGGTAAGAGTAAGGTTATGAGATGTACGAGAAGGGAAGGTGGTGCAAGGTTGAATGTCATGTTGAATGGAGAGTTACTTGAGGAGGTGGATCAGTTTACGTACTTGGGGTCTGTTGTTGCTGCAAATGGTGGAGTGGAAGCAGATGTACGTCAGAGAGTGAATGAAGGTTGCAAAGTGTTGGGGGCAGTTAAGGGAGTAGTAAAAAATAGAGGGTTGGGCATGAATGTAAAGAGAGTTCTATATGAGAAAGTGATTGTACCAACTGTGATGTATGGATCGGAGTTGTGGGGAATGAAAGTGATGGAGAGACAGAAATTGAATGTGTTTGAGATGAAGTGTCTAAGGAGTATGGCTGGTGTATCTCGAGTAGATAGGGTTAGGAACGAAGTGGTGAGGACGAGAACGGGTGTAAGAAATGAGTTAGCGGCTAGAGTGGATATGAATGTGTTGAGGTGGTTTGGACATGTTGAGAGAATGGAAAATGGCTGTCTGCTAAAGAAGGTGATGAATGCAAGAGTTGATGGGAGAAGTACAAGAGGAAGGCCAAGGTTTGGGTGGATGGATGGTGTGAAGAAAGCTCTGGGTGATAGGAGGATAGATGTGAGAGAGGCAAGAGAGCGTGCTAGAAATAGGAATGAATGGCAAGCGATTGTGACGCAGTTCCGGTAGGCCCTGCTGCTTCCTCTGGTGCCTTAGATGACCGCGGAGGTAGCAGCAGTAGGGGATTAAGCAGTATGAAGCTTCATCTGTGGTGGATAATGTGGGAGGTTGGGCTGTGGCACCCTAGCAGTACCAGCTGAACTCGGCTGAGTCCCTGGTTAGGCTGGAGGAATGTAGAGAGTAGAGGTCCCCTTTTTTGTTTTGTTTCTTTGTTGATATCGGCTACCCCCCAAAATTGGGGTAGTGCCTTTGGTATATGTATGTATGTATGTAGAGCCCTGCCCTGCTCGATAGGGCAATGCCACTGTCCTAAACTAACATAAACATTCAATCAAAAGCCTAACCTAACCTAACCTAACCTAAGCTAACCCATCAAGTGAGTGAAATAATACCTAACTACGAGTCTATCATTCAATCTTAAATAGTTATTATGGGAATTATTAAAATTATCGTTATATTTTGAAATTATTGTTTATTACAATACTCATTATTATTTTTATTGATCAAATTAGGGGAATTCAAGATTTGTATAGCTGGTGGCATTATATTATCTTGTACTACCTGGAATATATATTTCAGGTTGAAACTTCTTGTTAACAATAAACAACTGTTACGACCAATGTCTATCCTTGAACAACCCAGTGCAATAATAATAATAATAATAATAATAATAATAATAATAATAATAATAATAATAATAATAATAATACGAGACCATCATTCAAACTTAAATAGTTATTATGGAAATTATTAAATTTATCGTTATGTTTTGAAATTATTGTTAATAAAATTATTACAATATTCATTATTATTATCATTATTATTATTATTATTATTATTATTATTATTATTATTATTATTATTATTATTATTATTATTGTTGTTGTTGTTGTTGTTGTTGTTGTTAGTTTCTTTGATACGATAACACCTGAATAAACAGATGTAGGAATATTTCATCCTCCTGACGATGTGTCATCTTTCTCGTGAGGATGATAAGCCACGATACATTGGATAGTGAAAGTAATATTTTAAAAGCAGTATTTTATTTATCTTATACAACCAGACTGATCTTTTTATATGCATGTATTTCTCATTTCTCCTATCATACAAATTTTAATCGGATTTGTAAGAATGCTTCTAATGTCATTCTTGTGAACTTCTTGAAGGTCATCATAGCTCTTTCGAATCCTAACTTTATAGATGGCCCCTTCAAATATAGTCTTAGTTTTTCTACTAGCACGGGAGCCAGTAACCTTAATGCCATTATTATTGCTTTGGAAAGAATTCATGTATATCTATAGAATACAATATTCTTTCACCATTAGATTTTCCGTGTCACCAGCCTCAAATTTTATTTGTGATATGCAAAAACAGTTTATTTTATCTTCAGTAACCTTTTATTATGATGGAGGTTAATTGTTAATTGTATATCATATTATTATTATTATTATTATTATTATTATTATTATTATTAGCTAAGTCAACCCTAGTTTCAAAAACAAGATGCTTTAATCCCAAGGGCTCCAACAGGGAAAAATAGCCCACTGAGGAAAGGAATTGAATAAACGACATGAGAAAAAATGACCAGTTAAATGTTTTAAAAACAGTACCAACATGCAAACATATTTCATATATAAATTATGAAAAGACTTATGTCAGCTTGTTGTTTAAGCATTTCCATTTCACAAGTCAGATTATGAGTAACAACATTAGAATTATATTCTATTGGCAATGGAAATGACCATTATCGCTCGCTTGTAACCTGACGCAAATGGCTCTACTCAGCTAATTGACCCCAAGTTCCTAAGTGTATTCTAAATCACAGCCCCAGAGAAGGTGAGTGTTATTATTATTATTATTATTATTATTATTATTATTATTATTATTATTATTATTAGCTATTATTATTATTATTATTATTATTATTATTATTATTATTATTATTATTATTATTATTATTATTATTATTATTATTATATCCGATACTGAGCAGGTGGAAGGGAACCTCAGTTTAATAAGGAACTGGAGAATTACGACAACCCCAAACATTCTTAAATTTATTTCCATCACCAACAAATAACGACGTTTCAAACATCTGTGTTCATAGTCATGTTCCTGGGTAAATGAAAGCAAAACAATAAAGAGCAAGCTGTACGTAATTATTGTAAATAAATAAAATTTAAGTTAGAATGGGAAAAAGCATAATTAGGCAATTTTCAAAGGAAAACTAGAAATTTCTTGATTAAGTTGTGGCTTTTCAGATTTTGTAAAAATTGACTATGCTATTCTTATTTCATTTTCATATAAACCTCTGTATATTATTGAAAAGTTGTCCAAAGAGAACGAACACTTACAATCCCTGTCGCAATGGTCTCGTATGCTGGACTGTAAAGGTTTGGACATGGCTCTGCCAGTTCGGCTGCTAATTCCCTTGTGATCTTGGTAGCGAGAAAATTTATTATTATTATTATTATTATTATTATTATTATTATTATTATTATTATTATTATTATTATTATTATTATTCCACAAAGAAAATCTAGCGGGTGGTAGACAAATCTTGAACATATCCTGCAACATCAAACACTTGGAAAAAAATTCTATCATTTTGGAATCCTATACAAAGCCCTCACAGGTAAGGAATCGATTGGTACTCGTATTAAGAACTTTCCAATGCTATTATAGTCTAGACAATAAGAAGATCACCTGAAGTAACTGATAACAGAACAACCTGTTTAAGCTTGCCATCGCATTTATTAGATTGTTTGAATTTTTGTGACATTCGTTTGCTCTTAACTACTGGTATATAAACTCGTTATCTGTGTAATAAACTTTACTTGCATTCACCTCGCCTCTCTGTTAGAACCTAACAGTCACTACTCCACACCACCTTTTATGCCCACCCATTCGCCCTACCCTTTATACAATGCCTCCCACAGAATGGTTTCAGTGCGCCGAAGTTCAGTTTCGCATCAAGGGTATGACTCGCTCAAGCAGCAAACCAAACAATGTCCTTGTGGCAATTCCCGAGGAGACTTTCTCAGAAATCTGGGAAATCTGGAGCAGCACTCACCATTGCCAGCTGCCCGTATAGCTAGGCTTTTTCAGCTCTCGCAACAGCTGTCGGGGGACCAAAATGGCGTCTCACATCCCTCGCGGCAATCTAGCGCACAGCTCATTTGGCACGTCATTACTGAGGATGCTAAGGATTGGGTCCGTGCCTGTACTTCATGCCAAACTTTAAAAGTTCATCGACAAATGGATTCAGAGTGGGCACCTTTCCTGAACCTCAGCAGACTGTAGTGCCCAATCGCTTTTACAGCACTTATAAACAAAGGATAAGATAAAGACCTCACTCACATCCTCTGCAAGCATCTCGTTTGAGAATAGGTAAAAGATGAAGCCAATGTGTTACTCATGTTATAACTAATCGAAACTTTATTTATCGAAAACTCATGAAGATATGCCATTTTGCCCAAGGATTTTTGCTCGACTAAAGTGGTGCTTTGGAAAATATAAAAAAATGTCAGATTTAGAGAGATTATGTTCTACGATATATGATTGGAGTTTACTGCCCGATTGTTATAATCCCTAGCATATGCGACCCGTCAAAAAGGACGGCTAGATATTTAGTTAAATATGCACGCACAGATTCAACCCTTCCCACTCCCCCCCTCTCTCCTAACTACAACCCCTCTCTCCAAAGTATGACTACTCCCTCTCCCCCTACCTGAGAGATGGGGAGAGACTGAATAGCTATACATGAACGGAAAGAAATTAATATATATTATAAATCAACCACAATGGCATTTAAAATCGAATTTTACCTAGGGAATGTATATCCACTGGAAATTCATTTATGATAACAGCTTCTGGCTGGGCAAAGATTCGAAAGTATGCCTCGTAGCCGTAACCATGCCTGAGAGGCATAGGTTCAAATCTTTTCCCAGCCAGGAGCTGTCATCTGAAATGAATTTACAGTGGATGTACATTTCCAAGTTAGAATACGATATTAAATGCCATTATGATTGATATCTATATTGATTAAGGTCATGAGTGTTAGTGATGTATATAAATATATATATATATATATATATATATATATATATATATATATATATATATAT
>NC_090736.1:47382232-47394732 GCF_036898095.1 Palaemon carinicauda | reverse complement strand
GATTAGTCATTTTAAGTGCTACAGACAATATCTTCATTTTGGCTGGGATGGTCTTCATGTGTGTCTAATATATATATATATATATATATATATATATATATATATATATATATATATATGTATATATATATATATATATATATATATATATATATATATATATATATATATATATATAGTATAGTATTAACAGCCGTTACTTGTCCACTGCAGGACGAAGGTCTCGGACATGTCTTTCCAATTGCGTCTGTTTTATGTTCTTTCTATGCTAGTCTACACCGACAAACATTCTTAGTTTGTCAATCCATCGTCTTCTCATCCTTCCCCTGCTTCTTTTGTAATCTCTAGTGACCCATTTTGTTATTTTTAATGCTCATCTATTAGCTGTTATTCTTATTATATCCTGTCCATGTCAATTTCTTTTTCTTACATGCTGATAGAATATCCTCTACTTTAGTTTGCTCTCGTTATCCATGTTGCTCATTTTTTTCTTTCTCTTAATGTTATTCCCATCATTATCCATTCCATAGCTCTCTGAGTTGTAACTAGCTTATGTTCAAGGCTTTATTAAGGCTCCAAGGTACTGATGCTAATATTGGTAGGACCATTTCATTAAAAATTTTTTAGAGAAAGTGGCATTTTACCTTTCATTATCTCATTTTGTTTTCCAAAAGCTTTCCCATCCCATGCTTATCGTTCTTTTAATTTCGGTCAAGTGTCCTGATGAAACACATATTGTCTCACCTATGTACAAATATTCATTAAACATTACAAAGGACAGCTAGACTTTAATCAACCAAGAGAGCAGGCAAGCTTTAGAAGTGGGTACTCAACAACTGACCATATCTATGTAATAAACCCGCTAATGGAAGAATCAACAGAGTAGGACAAACCACAATGCATGGCATTTATAGACTATAAGAAACCTTTTGATACTGTCAAAACCTCAGCCGTGTTGCCAGGTGTATGAGGACAGAGGAGAATGTGGAAGGAATAGCCTAGACTATTCGGCGTATGAATAGGTAAAGGAAAAATGAGCCGCAACCAGAGAGAGTGATCTAATGTAGTGCTGTCTGGCCATTCAAAGGACCCAATAGTTCTTTAGCAGTAGTATCTCAACGGGTGGCTGGTGCCGTGGCTGACCTGCTACCTACCACGCTTTAATGACTAGATTACAAAACGATTAATTTCTCAAATGAGAATTTAATTCTTCGCATTAGTAAGAACCACTTAATCAAGTTAAGTCTTTATCTTTTTTCATATCTGTTTTTTGTGTTTAAGATTCCTGGGTGTTTTAGAAATATACGCGTGTCGCCATAGCTTTCAATTTGACATCCTAAAGACGTACCACATGTAATACATCTTCTGTGATATCGGTACTATATATCTCGGTTGCCTCTTACAGTTCGAAGTGTCAAACTCGCATATTGTGATTGAATTCGTTTAAAGGTTTAAAGGGAACCAATGAATGGCAGAGGCAAGGGACAGTGACATTTCCCTAACGAGCAGGACAATACCTTAGAGTCTGACCATTTTTACATATAATCAGCGCCCAAGCCCCCTTTTCACCTAAGCTAGGACCAAGGAGGGCCACGCAGTGGTTGCTGATGACTCAGCAGATAGACCTGTAGGCTCTCTCAAACCCCCTATCCTTAGCTCACAAGGATGGTGAGATTGCAGCGACCAAAGGAACTAACGAGTTTGACCTTGACTTGAACCCCAGTCTGGCGTTCACCAGTCAGGGACGTTACCGCACCGGCCACCACAACCCGTAAGTAAAGTCAATAGTGTGCAAAATGCGGATAGATGGGAAGGGAGGAAAACATAATAAACCAATAAACAAATAGGAAATAAAGACTGTCATTATGAATATCCTTTGACTGATGAATTTTCGGTCGACCAAAATTTTACATTGGCACAAAATCCCTTCGTTAAATACCAGCTCGGTGAAGTTTCTGCCAATGAACATTTGACCGGATGAACGTATTGCCAGTTAAATATATTGGACAGTTTCATCTTAAATATCTGTTCTATGTTTTTCAAAGCGTTGATAACTTTTTAATAATTTCGTTTCCCATTTCTGCACACCTTTAAATCCGATCATATCTTGTTGCGAATAGATAAAGTAAGCAATACATAAACGCCTGCTTTCACATTCAAGATCAGTAGAAAGGAGAAACAAAATGTTATTCCAATCCCTGCTCAAAAACATCGCGAAAAAAATATATTAGTTAAAATTCAGTAAAAGTTTGTCTGGAGTGTCAAGGCTTTTTAATGCGCTAGAGTTGGTACAACCTCTTAAAGTCTTAAACGATATTCACGCGAGGAAGGATTCGAATTTAGCAACATCTTTACGTTTACGGTCCACATGATAATTACGAGAGTGGCAACGATGTCTTCGACGACACTGTTGCAAATTAATTAGTTTCTTAACAAAATAAAAATAATTATATGCACGTCTTTGGTTTGTATCTACTGAGTCTTCTGAATTACTTATGTCTTCAGTGAAATATTCCACTTCTGATTATTATTACTTGCTAAGCTACAATCCTAAATGGAAAAGCAGGATTCTATAAGCCCAGTGGCTCCAACAGGGAAAATAGCCCAGTGAGGAAAGGGAGAAAGGAAAAAAATATTTTAAGAAGAGTAACAATATAAATATCTCCTATATAAACTATAAAAACTTAAACAAAACAAGAGGAAGAGAAATGAGATAGAATAATGTGTTCGAGGTACCCTCAGGCAAGGGAACTAACCCAAGACAGTAGAAGACTATGGTAGAGAGGCTATGGCACTACCGAACTACCAAAGACTAGAGAACAATGGATTGATTTTGGAGTGTCTTTCTCCTAGAGGAGCTGCTTACCATAGCTAAAGTCTCTTGTTACCGCATATGGTTTAACCGTTTGAATTATATAAATGGGTAATTAGAGAGTTGAAATAGCAAATTAGACTTACGGTTAGAATAAGTAGGTGACGTCACCACCTTCGAGTTCTGGTGGCCACGGTTCTGGGCTACAGTACTGTATGTGTTAGGCCGGCCCTAGACGTAACTGTTTATCTGAACGATATAACTGATCAGGTAAAAATTGTTGCAAGCCATCTAACGTCGCTGCCCCTACACCATTCCGATATATCGTTACAATTTGCATCGGGTCCACAGTTTCCATAATGTCATCCGAGGAGGAGGATTCTCTGGCTCTAGCAGGTTTAGCTGTGGCATTAAGCGTATAAAGGGCAATAAGTGCTTCCGGATCTAAGCGAGGTCGCAAGTAGAGTAGAGAATGGCTACTGAAAAGAAAAACTTGTTGTCGGAGTTGAGAGCGGTGCCTAAGGATTGGAAAAATTATTTAAGGATGAACGAGGAAACGTAGTTGAACCTTTTATCATTAGTAACACCTTTCATAGAGAGAGAAGATACAGTCAACAGATGTGCAATAAAGAAGACTGACAATCGTTAGATCGTTCAGATAAAAAGTATAAATGATTAAACTGTTCATGCCGCTCGATCAGTTCATCTAAAACGATCAAAATCTGCGCAAATTTCCCCCCAACACGTCAGTTTTATCGTAACGATTTATCTGATCAGTGATATCGTTCAGATAAACAGTTACGTCTAGGGCCTGCCTAAGTCCAAGCACTCGTTTCAATACTGAATTCTCTTGGGCGCTGATCATATGTATATATGGTCAGGCTCTAGGCCCTAGAGTAGGATGATACCCTAGAGTCTAGGGTATCATCCTACTCCATAGGGCAATATCTCTTTCTCTATCCCCTGCCATTCATGGGTGGCCTTTAAACTTTTAATTTTGTTTGATCACGGACAGTATGTTTATCTTGGTGGTTTTACTTACACAGCTTTCACAACGGAAAATTATGCTAAAAATTTTTTATATCTTTGCTGCAACTAACCAGAAATCAGCTTATTACCGAAACTTAACATACTGCTTTTTATCAATAGTTACAAAGAGAGGTTTAATGGGCCATAACTAAGTAGCTCTGTCTCCAATAGGGGATCAAACCTGTCTATCTCACTTGTCAGGTAACTGCAGTAGTCACTTTACTATGAAACCACGCTAACACACACTCACAGATTCACACGTATTTATATCATCATCATCTCCTCCTGCGCCTATTGACGCAAAGGGCCTCGGTTAGATTTTGCCAGTCGTCTCTATCTTGGGATTTTAATTCAATACTTCTCTATTCATCATCTCCTACTTCGAACTTCATAGATTTCAACCATGTAGACTTGGGTCTTCCAATTACTTTAGTGCCTTTTGGAGCCCAGCTGAACTTTTGGTGAATAAATCTCTCGTGGGGCTTGCGAAGAGCATGCCCAAACCACCTCCATCTACCCCTCGTCATTATCTCGTCCACATATGGCACTCGAGTAATCTCTCTTATAGTCTCATTCCTAATCCTGCCCTGCCATTTAACTCCCAATATCTTTTTGAAGACTTTGTTTATATATATATACAGACACACGCATATATATATATATATATATATATATATATATATATATATATATATTCAAATAAGCAAAATGTGCAAAATTTATCATATATATATATATATATGTATATATATATATATATATATATATATATATATATATATATATATATATATATAAATGTATCTTTCCTATCATTCTCTGAGCTATCCCCGTCCCTTAGCTGGGAGGAGGTGATTGTGCGTATGTGTATGATTTTCTTAATATTTAGTCAATTTTGATGGGTTGCATACACTAGTGTATATATATATATATATATATATATATATATATATATATATATATATATATATATATATATATATACAGTATACTGTATATGTGTGTGTGTGTGGTAATCTTCAAGCTTCTCCTACATACCTTTCTCTCTCTCTCTCTCTCTCTCTCTCTCTCTCTCTCTCTCTCTCTCTCTAGGTATTGACCTCCGATACCTTTGTAAGAGCATGATCAAGGGTGCATGAAGATAGCGCTGCCGGGATTCTCACAATGCCTCGACACGCGATGTCCTGGAAGAGAGGAAAGGATAGATTTTTCGAAAGGTTTCATGATAAAGAAGAGTAAAGGATTTTCAAGGAATATATGTCCTAGAAAAGAAAAAACTATATACACATTCATATAAAACCACGCACATATACTATATATATATATATATATATATATATATATATATATATTAAAATATATAAATATATATATATATATATATATATATATATATATATATATTAAAATATATAAATATATATATATATATATATATATATATATTAAAATATATAAATATATATATATATATATATATATATATTAAAATATATAAATATATATATATATATATATATATATATATATATATATATATATATATATATATATATATATATATATTTTACTTGGGTATGTGACCCATCAAAAGTGTCGACTAAATAATCAGATAGACATGGACCCACACGTACTCGTAACCCTGTCTTACCAGGATATGACTATTTCCTCTCTACTTATCCGAGAAACGGGGAGAGCTTGGTGTGACCGGAATATATAGTAGACCCCCGCCATACGACATTAATCCGTTCCGGAGTTGGTATCGTATGGTGAAAATGCCGTATGCCAAGCAATAGAATAGCTAATGCGTGCAAAACCCCAGGTAAAAACATCAAAATTTTATATACATATTAAAAATTAGTAACAAAATAGTATAGTAAGCACTGTTCTGCAGTATACTTATATGTAATATACATGTACTGTACAGTATATAATTAAATAACATTATAAGTAAAAATTATATACTGTACTATAAAGGTAGAATGAAATTTGATTTACCTTTGGAGTGACGTGACTTGAGCTGGTAGTGGGTGGAGGCAGAGGGGGGAGGAGACGGCAGATATAAAAACGTATCAATGCTAATCATGTACTGTACACTTAATAATAAATTTATTCCTACTATTAAACACTTAAAATTAAGAATGTTTTTTTATGTTATTTTTGCTTTTTGAATTTTTTTTTTTAGAACTTAAAAAATTACTCTTTTTTAGCTTTTTAATAGCATCACTTATATCATCTTTGCTTTCTGACACTTCTCTTTTGGAGAAATATCTATCCAAAGAAGCCTGTTTCTGACGATTCCTCAACATATTTCTAAAATGACTCATGCACTAGTCATTAACACTCTCCAGAAGACAACCTGTATGAAGTTTTTCTGGGTGTTTTTTTTTTTTTCAATGAATCTTGTAAGGTTTTCATACCAACTGATAGCTTCCCTTATTTCTGCCGATGTCGTTTCCTCAGTCTCCCCCCATCCTCGCCACCACTAGAGCTGTTCTCTTCTTGAATGATGGTCAACTGCATTGCCTCTAACTCCTTCAAGTCTTCAGTCGTAAGCTCCTCCCTGTGCTCCTCGATAAGGTTATGGACATCAGCCTCATCGACAACAAGCCCCATGGACCTCCCAATTGAAATTTTTTCTTCAACATAACCCTTAGGGGCAGGATCATCAACGGCCTCGTCTTCGGTTGAGGGTTCGAAACCTTCGAAGTCGCTTTCTGCCACAACAGCTGGCCACAGTTTCTTCCATGAGGAGTTCAAGGTGCCCTGTGAAACCTCATTCCAAGCTTTGACGATCATCTTCAAGCATTGAACGATGTCAAAATACCCCTTCCAAAATTCACGAAGGGTGAGTTGAGTGCTTTCGGTCATTTCGAAGCATCCTTTGAACAGATGCTTCGTGTAAAGCTTCTTAAAATTGGCAATCACTTGCTGGTCCATAGGCTGGAGGAGAGGGGTGGTGTTCGGTGGTAGATAGAGAACCTTGATGGAGGAGAAGTCAGGATGAATAATGTCCTGGATGCCAGGAGAGTGAGCAGGGGCATTGTCCAGTACCAGGAGACATTTGAGAGGAAGATTGTTCTCTTCTAAAAAGTTCTTGACAGCAGGACCGAAGCAGACATTTACCCACTCATTAAATATGGTCCTCGTGACCCAGGCCTTGCCATTAGACCTCCAAAATACCGAGAGCCTATACTTTGTGATATTTTGTGCCTTAAAGGCACGAGGATTCTCTGAGTGGTATACCAGTAGGGGCTTAATTTTCAAGTCCCAACTGGCATTTGCACAAAATGCGAGGGTAAGTCTGTCCTTCATCACTTTATGGCCAGGAAGTTTCTTTTCTTCAGCTGTGATATACGTACGGCAGGGCATTTTCTTCCAGAAAAGGCCAGTCTCATCACAGTTAAACACTTGCTGAGGAATGCAGCCTTCTCTGGAAATTACTTTCTCAAACTTCATGAGGAATTCTTCTGCTGCTTTCTTGTCAGAACTGGCCACCTCTCCATGCCTGACGACTTAGTGAATACCAGTCCTCTTCCTAAAACGATCAAACCACCCATGAGAAGCCTTGAACTCTTGGGGGGCTTGCTGCGACGTTCCTTCATCTCCGCCATCTCTCTGGACTTCCACAAGATCGACAAAGATAGCGCTCGCCTTGTGCAAAATTACCGATTGGGTGAGTGTATCACCAGCAATTTCCTTCTCTTTAATCCATAGTAGAAGGAGTCTCTCCATCTCGTCGTTGATTGAGGTCCTTCCACTGGCAAGGACAGTCATGCCTTTAGAAGACTTACTTGCTTTAATGGCTTCCTCGTTTTTGATGATTGTCCCAATCGTTAACTGGTTATGGCCATATGTACTAGCTAGGGTAATGATGTACAGGCCTTCTTCGTATTTCTTTATCATCTCCAGCTTCATTTCCATAGTAATCATCTTCTTACTTTTCCCTTTAACATCACTAGCAATCTTGGGACCCATGGCTAACGAATTAAAGTTGGAATTAAGCACTAAAAGGCAAAAAAAAATACAATATCGAAAGCACTCACCAGAGATCAAGTCTTTATGAAACGCACACGAGATTCTGAACTGAGCACGCGATTAACAAAGAGAGAGAGAGAGGCAGCATTTCTCTCAGGCATTGTGGGAGGGATTTCGGCCAATAGCATATCGGCAATTTGGTAACGCCGTGACGCCGACCAATAGCAGACCAGCCTCTTAGTAACGTATGCAGTGACGTATGAGCGTGGTGGTAGGCGAGTGACTCGCACAGTCATACGCGTAAAAACTGCCAGGCTGGAATTTTGGAATCGATGCCGGAAGGTGGGGAAAATGTTGTATTGAGGGGACAAAAAACCTCGTATTCCACAACGTAATGAGAAAAAAACGTAAGCTGGGGACGCCGTACCCCGGGGGTCTACTGTATATATATATATATATATATATATAATATATATATATATATATATATATATATAATATATATATATATGTGTGTGTGTGTGTGTGTTTATATATATATATATATATATATATATATATATATATATATGTGTGTGTGTGTGTTTATATATATATATATATATACTATATATATATATATATATATATATATATATATATATATATAATAGTATATATATATATATATATACTGTATTATATATATGTATATTATATATATATGTATATATATATTTATATATATATATATATATATATATATATAATATATATACATATATATATATATATATATATATATATATATATATATATATATATATATATATATATATATATATATATATATATATATATATATATATATATATATATATATATATATATATATATGTAATAGCGAGAGAGAGAGATGAGAGAGAGAGAGAGAGAGAGAGAGAGAGAGAGAGAGAGAGAGAGATAACTTTTGGGAATAGTAATTTTCTCATCTAATTTCCATTAAATGTTGAAACACTTTTGGCATTAGATATTTAGAAGCAACACTTTTCTAGTCCTCTCTCTTTTTTTTTTTTTTTTTTTTTTGATAGTTCTTTCAGCTGATAACTTGAAGCTATCATCAGGGCATCCTTACTAAAAGCCACAATCCCAATAGCATGCCAGTTCATAACGAAAACAGATCTCAGAAGGAATCTAAGACAAATTCCATAAAAATTTCTAAAATAGATTCCAATAAAATTTGTGAAAATATCAATGAATACGTCTTTATCTTCTATGGAGTATTGGAAAGGATAAACCTTAATTTCAATAGTTCAAACTTGTAGCAAATGTTTTTATGTTGAATAGGCTGACATAAGCCTTTCTATAGTTCATATATGACATATCTGCTTTGATGTTAATGTTTACAAAATAATTTATTGTTAATTTTTTCTTGTCGTTTATTTATTTCCTTATTTCGTTTCCTCACTGGGCTATTTTACCCTGTTGGAGCCCTTCGGCTTATAGAATCTTGCTTTTCCAACTATGGTTGTAGCCTGGCTCGTAATAATAATAATAATAATATAATAATAATAATAATAATAATAATAATAATAATTATAATAATAATCAAGGAAGTACATAAGTAAATGCAGATAGAGGTGACTGTGACAGTGTGTGTCAGGGTTCTCGACGTGCTGATAATGAGATTTCTGTATAGCTATATATAGGGACTAATATAGAATTCTAGCACATAGGGATTTCACCCACAGTACAGTAGTTGAAGAATAAATGTGACAATGATTGCTGTGCTGCCATTCTCCGTAGCCATTATTGTTAAATAAGAAAACAATGTATTCACAGTTTCCCGTCTGCAGTTATACAATAAATGGACGATACAATATTAGATCAGGTGTGTTTCCCGGCATGATGGAAATAAAACAATGTTTCATACATCTTATTAACAAGGAGGGGGACTTTTCAATCAACAACGAGAGAGAGAGAGAGAGAGAGAGAGAGAGGAGAGAGAGAGAGGAGAGAGAGAGAGAGAGAGAGAGAGAGAGAGAGAGAACCAATGCTTTAGACAAAAGCTAATTGATATTATACCATCCTACATGTTACGTCGTGAGATTAACTATATAAAAAAAAACTCCAATGGATAGCAAATTTTTGTCTGATTTTAACATATTCGGAATTTTTTCTCATTTGAAACATAGAGAATAAGGATCTATAGCTTGATTGGCAGGCATTAAAAACTAAATATCTTCGCTAGAGAATAAGGTGTTTAAAATGTCTCCTTAGAGAAAGAGTTACCTTTAGATTGTTTAATACTGTATATCTATATTTTCCATGGTAGCATCATTTGAATATTACTTCAAAGGACTCAAAATATCTTTAGCTCTTATTATTATTATTATTATTATTATTATTATTATTATTATTATTATTATTATTATTATTATTATTATTATTATTATTATTAATCAGAAAAGCAAAATGCTACAAGCCCTATGGCTTCAACAAAAGAAGCATACCACGTTCGTAAAAGGAATTGAATGAAATAATAAAGTATAAAGAGAAAAAAATAATTACAATTTCAATAGATAAGTAACATAAGCTATGGCACAACACATAGATCAACCCTTTAGATAAAAAAAAAAAAAAATAATATTTGCACCAACGTTGAACCTCTGCAGTTCCACTGATTCAACTACTTGATTAGGTAGATCATTTCACAACTCAGAGCAGAGGGAAAGCAAAGGAAAGACTCAGGATGAACAGCATACCTTGCAATACGTAGCGGATGGTAAAGTTTTGGAGATCTGGGGGCAAAATGATGGGTTAGAATTATGAAAATTCATCACAAAGAGGTAATTGAATGACAGTGACAAATATCAACATCCACATTTTGCATAAAGCACTTAAATAGAGCCCAAGATTTTGTCTAGTAATTTGAGAGAGAGTCCGTTGACTTGAAAAATTTTCAAAGCGATGTTAAACATTTTATTTGACTTCAATGTTTTTAAGGCACATGCACAAAGTGTATTCATATAAAGGTTATCTAGGTTCACATTTAAAGGAGTCTGGTATTTTCACGGAACTTGAAAAATTTTTAAGGTTGTGTAACATTGCATGAAACTATCAAAATAATCGCTGTTAAAAGAAAAAAAAAATTTGATCACAATCTAAAGAGTTACAAGGAGTTACGAGGATTTTGGATGTCTCAAAGACTTTTTAGTCCATCAGTAGAGTCTCCATTTGCTCTTGGGTAGAACGATTCATTTCCAGCATTTAGAGAGTTCTTATGATCTTGCTAACGTATTCATGAACTCT
Source organism: Palaemon carinicauda (assembly GCF_036898095.1). NCBI lineage: Eukaryota > Metazoa > Arthropoda > Malacostraca > Decapoda > Palaemonidae > Palaemon > Palaemon carinicauda. Next base: position 47,383,622 of record NC_090736.1, on the reverse strand, counting down.
TTTACCGTGTTACTGTTTACTATATGCGCTGGAAGTTTATTCCAAGTGTTTGCTATTTTGTAGGTAAGAAATTTCCTAATTGAGTGGTGTAGGATCTTTACAATTCCAGTTTGTATCCGTTACCTATATATACGTATATATATATATGTATAAAGAGAGAGAGAGAGAGAGAGAGAGAGAGAGAGAGAGAGAGAGAGAGAGAGAGAGAGAGAGAGAGGAGAGAGAGAGAGAGAGAGAGATTTTCATCTTTCTTGTACACAAGAGATACATGAATTTTTTTTCCCTGTTTCTATTATTGCTTCTTTGCACCCCTTCCTTTCAATCTCATTATCGCTCAATCGTTACCCTTCCTTCTTCAACACCTCATGGTCTCAAGGGCTTCAAATCAGCGCCTCCTGAAATATTCATTTCTCATAATACAGGAGAGAGAAAAACATATTTCACCTAAGAGGATATTAAAAGACATTGGCAAAAAAAAAAAAAAAAAAGGCATAGTTCGTGATATAAAGAATTGTATAAATGTTAAATTTTATTAAGTTTGTTCGTGAGCTAGACTTTATAATTAATAATTGATTAATCTATAGGTAACTAGAGGCTGTGGTTTATATGGTACACCAGAAAAGCTAGAAGCTTGAGGAAGCTCTTCATCACGAAATATAGGATTTCGCGTTATAAAATAACTAAATTTACGACAGTTTCTTGAAAAGAGATTTTTAAACTAACTAAATTTGCACCAGTATCTTGCTAGGGGCTTTTATAATAACAGAAGTTGCAACAGTTTCTCGAAAAAAGTTTTTATAAAATAAATGAATTTGCACCAGTTTTCTTGCAAAGGTTTTTGAGAATAACTAAATTTGCATCAGTTTCTTCAAAGGAGGTATTGGAATAATTAAATTTGCACCAGTTTGTACAAAAGTTTTTTTCTTTTAAATGACTGAATTTGCAAGATTTTCTGGAAAAGAGGTTTTTAAAATAACTAAATTTGCACTAGTTTTCTTGCAAAGGGTTTTTAGAATAACTAAGTTTGCACCAGTTTTTGCAAAGGGTTTTTTTTAGAATGACTGAATTTGCAACAGTTTCTCGAAAAGAGGTTTTTAGAATAACTAAATTTACATCAGTTTCTTCAAAGGAGGTTTTAGAATAACTAAATTTGCACCAGATTTTACAAAAAGTTTTTTTTTTTTTCTGTTAAATGACTGGATTTGCAACAGTTTCTCGAAAAGAGGTTTTTTTAAAATAACTAAATTTGCACTAGTTTTCTTGCAAAGGGTTTTTTAGAATAACTAAATTTGTACAGTTTTTGCAAAGGTTTTTTAAGAATGACTGAATTTGCAACAGTTTCTCGAAAAGAGTTTTTTAGAATAACTAAATTTGCACCAGTTGCAACAAA
>NC_090736.1:47372232-47374732 GCF_036898095.1 Palaemon carinicauda | reverse complement strand
ACACACACACACACACACACACACACATATATATATATATATATATATATATATATATATATATATATATATATATATATATGTATATATATATACTGTATATATATAGTGGCATATAATAATTGGGAAGTGATATAAGATCATTTCCGTAGATATTAGAAAACTATAAACACACACACACACACACACACACACACACACACACACACACATATATATATATATATATATATATATATATATATATATATATATATATATATATATATATATATATATATATAGGTGTGTGTGTGTGTGTTTGTGTGTATATGTATATTCAGCAAAGCTGAATTAACAAGGTAAAGCTCGTAATCTGTTCAGGAAATTGATAATCACTTATAATTACATAGCTAAACTATGTCTGTCATCACCTGATATTTGACGTTCAATTTCCCTGATGGAGACAGTGAGAGAACAGAAAGGTAACGCGATTTAGGTCACATCTATTAAATCAGGTAGAACAAATCTAGTCATTTTTTTCCAAATATGATTTCTAAAAACTGCAATCTCATACACAGGGAATAAAAATATGAACGTTAAATCAAATGATATATTATTATTATTATTATTATTATTATTATTATTATTATTATTATTATTATTATTATTATTATTATTATTATTAGTTAAGCTACATCCCTGGTTGGAAAAGCACACGGAAACAAACTACAAGAGAATTAATGAACAATTAAAATAAAACATGTTAAGAACAATAGCATTGAAATATATCTTTAACATATAAACTTTAAAGAAAAATTGCCAGCCAGTTCAACATTAAAACATTCTCTGCAAGATTGAACTTTTGTAGAACCTCGTTAGGATTAAAGATGTTTTTCCTGTCGAGGCCAAATTTAAAGAGCAAGCGTATGTATTCTGACCGTGCGTAAATAAATACGTGCACACACAGTTTTGTTGGCTATTAAATTCCTTATCACAGATCTGTATATTATTCGCTGTTATTATTGTCCAATTAGACTTATTCTATCTACACTTTCATCTGATCTATATAGTAAAGAGCACATAATATCTCTCTCTCTCTCTCTCTCTCTCTCTCTCTCTCTCTCTCTCTCTCTCTCTCTCCTCTCTCTCTCTCTCTCTCTCTCTTTCTTATATATATATATATATATATATATATATATATATATATATATATATATATATATATATATATATATATATATATATATATACATATATATATATATATACTGTATATATATATATATATATATATATATATATATATATATATATATATATATATATATATATATATATATAATCCTGTTACGCTGAATGGCAACCACTCAGAAAACAACAATCTTCCGAAAATTGACCAAACTAGCGTGATTGCAGCAAATGTTTTTATATTGATCAAGCTGACATGTCTTTTTATAGTTTATATGTAAAAGATGCCTTTTAATGTTGTTGCTGTTCTTGAAATATTTTATCTTAATTGTCCATTACTTCTCATATAGTTTATTTATTTCTTTATTTCCTTTGTTCACTGGGCTATTTTCCATGTTAGAGCTTATAACATCCTGCTTTTCCATCTAAGGTTACAGCTTAGGTAATAATAATAATAATAATAATAATAATAATAATAATAATAATAATAATAATAATAATAATAATAATAGACATATAGGTTACTATAGAGGTCTGGCCTTTTTTATGTTCAATTCCATATTTTGGTCCTTTGGACAAATTGTGTAGATTAGGCTACGTTCTTATAGTATTTCTCTGAAAGATAATGACTTAAAATTATTATCTTGCTCAGAGGTTTCTTTCTATGCTGACGCGCTAAAAAAAACGAATATACAATCATCATTGCCTCCTACGCCTATTGACGCAAAGAGCTTCGGTTAGATTTCACCAGTCGTCTCTATCTTGAGGTTTTGAATCAATACTTCATCATTCCTCACTCCCACTTCACGCTTCATAGTCCTCAGCCATGTAGGCCTGGGTCTTCTAACTCTGCTAATGCCTTGTGAAGCCCAGTTGAAAGTTTTGTGAACTAATCTCTCTTGTGGAGTGGATTGAGCATGCCCAAACCATCTCCATCTACCCCTCACCATGATCTCATCCACAAATGACCTATACAGTAGGCTAACATAATACCAGTCTGTCTTATGTAGAAATAGCTTGACTATTTTTCGCACTGAATATCTAGCAACGTGTAACCTTTCATGTAAAGAATCACCAAGAAATTGATGGTAGAATTGTTTTACGATAACCAAAAGTGATGTTAAGGAAATAGCTGTTATGATAATTCCCATTGGTTACTTGTAAAATACTTATTGCGTGAACATCTTGAAAAACAAAGTATAAAACCGCGAGCGTCCCCTCTTCTCTGCACAGGGTCAGAATGGATTCCATTCCTATCTCGTACATATTTGAAAGCCTTTTGTATTATCATGCGTATGATGACTTGGGGTCCTGGATCTCCTGGTATTCA
>NC_090736.1:47347232-47359732 GCF_036898095.1 Palaemon carinicauda | reverse complement strand
ATGATAAAACCATTGTTAGTAATTTTATAATCATTAGCGATCAATCGAATCAGCTAGATGGCAGCTGCTTTATTTCTAGTTTTAAAGTGGCATAAGACTTAAATTTTCATACTATACCCTGATACACTATGTAGTAAAGATTCTCAAAAAAATATACTGCCTAATATAAACACCAGGTAGCAGCTGCAGGCGAGAAAACAATATTCATAGCCGCTATACACTGCAGTATAATTATAAAGTTCCTCAAAATCTCTGATATGTTCATAAGCTTTCTTATCTTTCTCTCATGTATAAGTACAGCTACACATGCATACTGAGAGTACTTTAGTTTACAAAAAACAGAAGTTCTTTTCACGTATGATAAATCGTATCGATAAAATCAAATCAGTGTGTATGCATGTATCAGTAATGCTGAATAATCCCATCTTAACTGTGGAGGAGTATTTACGGTATATACAAAGCCTAGAGCATTTGTGTATTTTCAAAAGTACACGAATATGTGCAAAGCCCCTGGGCCTATAGCATCCTGCTTTTCCAACTAGGGTTGTAGCTTAGCAAGTAATAATAATAATAATAATAATAATAATAATAATAATAATAATAATAATAATAATAATAATAATAAATATGGTAAATGCCACGTTGGTACGTCATTTTAATAGCATCAATATACTGTACATTTAAAAGAAAAAAAAAAAAAAAAAAAAAAAAAAAACGAGGCACAATTCAAACTAAATATGAGATTAGTTATGAATATGCTGCTAAGTTTAGAGAAGAAATTCACCGTTTACAGTGAAGTGGAGGACATATTAGAAGCCATGGGAACTAAACCACGAAAAATGTCAAAAAATTACTAAGTGCCAGCCATTCACAGATTCATAGATTGGTGGGAAAAGTCTATTGTACTCTTTTTCTGTTTCGATGAATAGTATTATTATTGTTCTTTTATGTCAATAAATAATGGAGATAAAGTACTTAATATACTACGGAACTTTTAAAAAATGCGTTATTTGATGATAATTAGGAGATCGATCAGCATTTATTCAATTTACATTTTGGCAATACATAAAAAGGCGGAGTGTTTGGCTAAAAGATGAGCATCTATTAAGAAATCATTACGAAGACAACATCGAGCCTGAAGGTACTGTAGCCTTGAAATGAAAAAAAAAAAGTAAATATATACTGCACACAAGACATTTAGACGTAGCAAATCAAGGCTATTTTATTAATTACCTGATTATTTATCCACGCACTTTTTAAAGATGTCAGACCTGTTTACTAGGCAACCAACTGCCATGTATGAATGACTGAAATCTTAGCGGAAACATTCTTAAATTTAAAAAATGGGTATTTTTAGTCCAAGCCCATTCTCTTACCTTCATTTTTACACCCCTAGGTATACACATGTTGAAATCCCGTCAAGGAGGCAAATGCAATGTTACAGTAGTACGTGTAGCACAAACTTTTCTGAATCTCAGGACTCAAGTAGCACTTGTTCCAAGTCACATCTTAACTAGTTCTTTCCTTGTTTACAGAGAAACTGGAAAGGACGAGGTCACTACAGTTAAATATTTCCTTTTAAGAACACCACTAAAATAAACAGTCAAGAAGTAAAGCAGTATAAAGGGAGCTTTTGCTGATCGAGGTTTAATCGAATAACAATGCCGATGTAAAAAAAGAGAGCGAGAAAAAAAGATCCTAGCAGTAATTTTCTACATAGATACATTGAATAATCATCCATATTGTTGAAAACAATGGATTATTGTATCCCATCTGAAGTCATAAATGTGGAATTGTTTTTATTAATTCATTTTGCTTTACACCAGAATTTAACAGCCATGTATATAACCAACATGTTAAGACGTTTGAAAAAAAAAAAAAAAAAAAAAAAAAAAAAAATCTCGAAGACAAAAGCTAATCGGTAATAAGAAAAAGGAAAGGGCAATTTCTCAATTGCTAGTATGAGCTCAAGCAAACTTCAATACCAGGAGTAAGGGTTGCCTTCGTTACTATAGAAAATTATGTTCACTCTCTCAAGTGGAGTGTAGGCTACTTGTTTACTTCATTTAAAGTCCTTTTTGCTTATAACAAACAAGAATGTTGCGCATTTTAGGTGTCCGACCGTTACATTACTTTTCTTAATAATCTATTGTCAATATTCAGTTTAACCTTCGCACGAAACAATATCCTTTTCAATTTAGGTATGATTCTCTTCAGTCTAGTTTTGAATTAGGAAGCACACATGCACTTTTCACTGGCAAGTCCTCATAGTATTTTAAGCTACATTTTTTTTTTTTTTTGGTTTTAATGAATTCTCAAATCAAATCTTGACTATAGAAACAACTCATAGTTTTCCACAAATATAAAAGCATTTAAAACATGGATGATTGAAAAGTTTAAATAATCAAATGTTTTAGAGAATTCAAATTACCTATTTGTATATATATATATATATATATATATATATATATATATATATATATATATATATATATATATATATATATATTACTAATTGCTAAGCTACAACCCTACATGGAAAAGCAGAATGCTATAAGCTCAAGGGCTCCAACAGGGAAAATAACCTAGTGAGGAAAGGAAACAAGGAAAAATAAAAAATTTCAAGAACTATATATATATATATATATATATATATATATATATATATATATATATATATATATATATATATATATATATATATATATATACACTTTAGCAAAGGCAATTGCAAAAATAAAATAGATTACATTACCATTAATAAAGAGAGAAGAAGGACTCGGAAATGTAAGAAGCTATAGAGGTGCAGATATTAGTAGTGATCACACGGAAATTAAAACTGAAAGCACCCAATAGAAATGTAGACAGAATACCTAGGTTTGACAAAACTAAGCTTCTAAAAAGATGAGTACAGAGAAGCATTTGCAATTGAATGCAGGAATATATTCGCAGTCTTAGAGACTTTGAGGGATGAAGAGCAGATAATTAATGAAAAATAGCGTGATATTAAGAACATATATAAGTCCGTTGGTAATGAAGTTTTGGGACATGCAATTACAAGGGGAAGCCATGGATATAAAATGATACGTGGGATACTATATAAAGGAAACAAAGACAAAATGAATGCTGAATGCTTTTGAGGAAGTAATGGAAATTACAAGGTAGAGCAGGCTAAGTATTCCAGTATTGATAGTGAAGTAAAAAAAAAAGAAAAAAAAAGTCAGGAATGACTGGAGAGAGTATTTAGACAGGAAAGCAGATGATGATGACAAAGCTATGAATCCAAGGAGTAGCTATGGTGTAAGAATTCCTCATAGAATTATTAATAAAATTTCTACGGGGGCAAGGAATTAAAAGCATATGCCCATGAAAAAGAGGGAGGAATCTGTTATAACAACATAAGATAAAGAAAGGCAACGTTGGATGGAACATTTTAGTGAGGTCATGAATAGGAGATATGAAGGGAATAATTTGATTGATATACCAGGATTGATGTGCCCAAGAATGAATTCAGTATGTTTGTAGTTGAAGCTATCATTAAAAAACTCAGATGTAAAGCCCCTGGATACGATGGGATAACTGCTGATATGATACTGGCTGAAAATGAAGTGACCCCCGGAATACTTACGAGATTATTTTGTAGAATGTGCCATGAAAAAGCAAAACCTGATGAATGGGATTTTGGAGTGTTGAGGAAAAGGGCTAAAAAGGAGACCTGACTGATTGCAATAATTACAGAGACATCACACTTACGTCAGTTGTCATGAAAATATATAGTATGCTTATTCTAAAGAGACTAGAGAAAAAGATTGATGAAAATCTGAGAGATGAACAAGCAGGCTTTAGAAAAGGTAAAGTTGTACTAATCAAATTCACTTGGGTGGAGATCATATGTAATATGGTCAGTCTGCAGGCAGGGCATTGTCCTGTTTGATAGGGCAATGTCACTGTCCCTTGCCTCTGCCATTCAGGAGCGACTTTAAACCTTATAACCTAGAGTATGCTGATGATGCTGTCCTTAATAGGAGACCTTAGGATTTGCAATCCTTGCTTACCAAAATGCATGAAATATCACGCGAGGTTGGGCTCAAGATAAATAAAAGATGATGAGAACGGAATATGCAATGGAAGATGAAACATCATTGGAAGGAGAGAGAATTAATAAGGTAGAATCATTTAAGTATTTAGGAACTATGATCTTTAACACAGGGTCTTTAGAATTGGAGTTTAAGGAGAGATTGAAAAAAAAGCAAATCAGACAAAGGCTAGGTTAAATAAAATTTGGAAATCAAATCGCCTGAAATTATTCATAAATTAGTCCATATATCTGTTTATTGAGATCTGTGTTACAGTATGGACATGAGTCATAATATGACAATGAAACAAACTCCAACAGATTTAGTAGATTTAAGAACAAAGCCCCCAGAGGGGAATCAAATGGCAGGACAGGATTAGAAATGAAACTATAAGAGAGATTACTCGAGTGCCATATGCAGATGAGATCATGGTGAGGGATAGATGGGGATGGTTTGGAAATCCTCTTCGCACTCCCCATGAGAGATTCGTTCACCAAAATTTTAACTGGGATCCCCAAGGTACTAGAAGAATTGGAAGTTCCAAGCCTACATGGCTGAGGACTATGAAACGCTAAGTAGGAGATGATGATAATATATATGTATATATATAAACACTATATATACATATATATATTATATATAATATAATGTACAATATATATAACATATAATATACATATACATATAATATATATACATACATATATATATATATATATATCATATATATAATGTATAATATATAATATATATATATATATATATATATATATATATATATATATATATATATATATATATATACATATCATATATATAATGTATAATATATAATATGTATATATATATATATATATATATATATATATATATATATATATATATATATATATATATATATATGTGTGTGTGTGTGTGTGTGTGTGTGTATATATGTATATACTGTATATTATATATAGCATATTATACAACATACATATAATATATAACTATAAATAAATGTATGTATGATTGTATGTATATACATAAACGTGTGTTCCTAAGCACAGCATTATTCCTCACCTTTTCTCACTCTCTCGTTGTGGGAAAAACTTGATACACTTCATGAGGCCGTCCGTGAAATCTTTTCTTTTCGATGCCTACATTTCATTTGTTGCAACAACTGGAAGATAGAAAAAAAGGATTGTCGTTTTTTCCCGTGTAAAGCGAACAATGAAGCTTGCACGGTATATTCCCTGTATTTTCACACGTTTAGATAGAACTACACTCTTGTTGTTGTACAGCTTCAATACAGAGCTTTACATATATGATTATTTTGACCTAACACCTTGTAAAATTTTCATATTAAAGACATTAACTCTGTTCATTTCGTAATTTTCCAGTTGTCTAATATGATATATGTTTTATTCATTGAGTACATGGTACTATTATGCAATAGTCTATAGTACTGGAAAAGGAGTCCAATGTACAGTATACTCCTTATAGGTTTAAAGGTCGCCCATGAATGGCAGAGGCTAGGGGCAGTAAGAATGCCCTATAGGGCAGAACTATGCTTTACATACTATGTTCAGCGCCCAAGTCCCCCTCACCACCCAAGTTAGGACCAGGGAGGGTCAAGTAATGGCTACGGATAACTTAGCAGGTAGACTTGCAAGCTTCCCCAAAACCCTCAATCTTAGCTAACAAGGATGGTGAGGTTACAACCACTAAAAGAAATGATCGAGTTTGAGCAGGACTCGAACCCTAGTCTGGGAGATCACCAGGCAGGGACGTTTCCAATAGGCTTTCACAACTCTAATTCTAGATGGTAGCGAGGAAGCTAAAATTGGAGCATTAAAAGAATATCGAAACAAAGGAAATTTCAGAAAGTTCTATTTTCGTATTCGGCTGAAGTAATGAGTCAGACGATACTTCTTTTAAGTATTGAAACAACTTCAAAATGAAGTGGAAATAAAATGTAGAATTATGGCTGCTTTATTTCCTTAAATTAAATGACTTCCGAGAATATTATAGATTTAAGGAATATATATATATATATATATATATATATATATATATATATATATATATATATATATATTATATGTCCTGCCCATGTCCATTTCTCTCTCTCTCTCTCTCTCTCTCTCTCTCTCTCTCTCTCTCTCTCTCTCTCTCTCTCTCTCTCTCTCTCACACACACACACACACACACACATATATATATATATATATAAATATATATATACATATATATATATATATATATATATATGTATATATATGTATATATATATATATATATATATATATATATATATATATATATATATATATATATATATATATATATAAGGTGCAGGCGTATTATAAACACAAATGTATCGCTCGTGTATCACGCACGCTCACACACTTAAACGTTTTTTATTTTTTTCAATTGTATTATCGTTATCGTTTTCCCCTTACACTGATAACCTGTTTATGCCTTGTGTTCTTGCATTATTGTGTTTGACCATTCATGCCGTTCTTGACGGGAATGGGTTGTACATATACACTCATGCCCCGTCCAAATAAAGTTAGTTGCATTCGTCTGGTCTCTCAATCACTCCTGACAGGCGATACACACACAAACATGCTATAAGCATCATTAGCGAAACTGATCAAAACTGCAGTTGGAATAGGACGATGAGAGAACAGCAGAAAATGTTAATAATCATGGCAGCGGATATAGCGTCAGATTGTCTATGAAAATGATCTGTGTCCATAGCCTGTCCTTGGGTAATCTTTTCCCGATGGATTTGCTCCTAGTCATGACTTTCCAAGCCTTTTCGAAATTAAATTAATAACAAGACTATTAGAATGAAATTCTGTCCGTATATACTTTTAGCCTATTAATATTTTGACGTTTGTTTGTTTTAGATTGTCCTACCTTATATAAAACACGGGTTCTTGAGTTGGCAACACGTAAACAGTTTTAACGTCAATTTTCAATACTGAGAAAAGATAAAGCACAAACTCTCTCTCTCTCTCTCTCTCTCTCTCTCTCTCTCTCTCTCTCTCTCTCTCTCTCTCTCTCTCTCTCTCTCTCTCTCTCTCTTTTACAGAATAACCATTTTATAATGGAATAAAGGTTTTTGACTTTGACTTTGACTTGACTCTCTCTCTCTCTCTCTCTCTCTCTCTCTCCTCTCTCTCTCTCTCTCTCTCTCTCTCTCTCTCTCTCCTATTAGTATCTAAGTACATCTCCATTAAAAAGTATATATTCATTCTATCCACTTTATCTTCAGGTAACCCTCGTTCTGGTATCCTAACAGAGAAATTGAGTCATTTAAAAGACTCATATCCTCGGAAATAAGAAAAGAATTGAATCTTTCATAATTGAGTAGTTAAGTTCTTTCCTTTGTCTTTTTAATTCTCTCCTGCTTTCATTCTTTGTCGTCACTAAACTTATTCTTTGTCTTCCCTTGTTTTGCTAAACTGCATTATTTCTTTGTCTGTTTCTCTTCCTTTCTCCTTTCTGTCTCTCCTGATTAGGTTTTGAAAACGCATAAAATCGAATTTTCTGATGACGTCAACTAAATAACTGACAATTTTCCAAATACAATTAAAATGTGAAGGGAGATTCATTTCCCATTAGTTTAGAAAAAAAAATATGGTAAAAAAAGTGAGTAACTTAAATGTAAAAGGATAATTTTCCATACATGTAATATAAAAAAAGCCATTCGAGTAGGTATATTAATAATCAAAGTAAAGTCGATTTTAGATTAATTACATAATGATATATTTATTAATGAGATTATACAAATGATTGAGTAGTGATTGAATCGACCGGTCGATTACTGCAGGTCACTTTGAAAATGAATTGATAACTAGAATTAGTTATAATCTTGATGGTCCTTTAAATGAACTTAACAGAGGACAATTTTATTTAGACAGATTGGCTTTAATATTTGAATTCTTAATTTTTGAGGATATTGTTTCTTACTTTTGAAACAAAAACTTCTTTCACATTCTGTAAACCAATTTAAACATCTTATCGGAAAAAAAAGTATGTGATAGAAAATGAGAAAAAATAATATGAAAAATATAATCATGCGCTGACCTAGTAACCTGGTATACATCAAGCAAACATTTTGAATTGGTAGAATGTATTGTTTACATTTGCCAATGGTCACAATCAGAGTAGCCTAGTTGCTTACCATTTTTCAAACCTACCCACCAACACAATCAAGGACAGATAAAAATAATGTTACGAAAATATTCTGGCTACGCACAGAGAAAACTGCATCACTGTAAAGCATTTGATTTAGAGTCCCACCTCCCGAAATTTTCCTCCCAGTGCCACTTTTACCCTTTACCATTCCGTAAGCTTCGGCCACTATGTAGATGACACCGAAAATGCTTGGGGAAACCTTGCACACAATGACTTTGGCCTGGATACAAAAATACATAAAAGCCTATGTATATATATATATATATATATATATATATATATATATATATATATGTATATATATATATATATATATATATATATATATATATATATATATATATATATACACACACACATATATATATATATATATATATATATATATATATATATATATATATATATAAATGCATGATTCATCGAAATATATACAGAATATATATATATATATATATATATATATATATATATATATATATATATATATATATATACATATATATATACATATATATATATATATATATATATATATATATATATATATTATATATATAAATATATATACATATATATATATATATATATATATATATATATATATATATGTATTTATTTATTTATATATATATGTATAATATATATATACATATATATATATATATATATATATATATATATATATATATATATATATATATATATATATATATATATATATATATGTATATATATACTGTATGTACATACATATATATATATTTATTTATATATATATATATATATATATATATATATGTATATATATATATATATATATATATATATATATATATATATATATATATATATATATATATATATATATATATATATATATATATATATATATTGGATTAGTCCATTTTCCCTCACTATCAAGGTTACGAGAATGAAATGAATTTCTCCAGAGCATCTTTAATTAAAATTTCTCCTTTGCTCACCTTTTCCATACTATTGAAGTATCTACATCAATTTGCCAAGTAAATAAAGGACTCCATTCTTGAAGAGCTCAGGGCACCAGCCACCCGTTGAGATACTACCGCCAGAGAGTTATTAGGCTCTTTGACTGGCCAGACAGTACTACATTGGATTTCTCTCACCAGATACGGTTCATTTTTTCTTTAACTTCTCATACACCGAATAGTCTGGTCCATTCTTTTCACATTCTCCTCTGTCCTCATACACCTGACAACACTGAGATTACCAAATAATTTTTCTTTGCTCAAAGGATTAACCACTGCACTGTAATTGTTCAGTGGCTACTATCCTCTTGGTGGGGGTAGCGGAGACTCTATAGCTATGGTAAGCAGCTCTTCTAGGAGAAGAAGTCAGGATGCCAGAAAATTTCAAATCAATCAATCAATCTTAGAGAAGGATGCTCCAAAATCAGGCCATTGTTTTCTAGTCCTTGGTAGTGTCATAACCTCTGCACCATGTACTTTCACTGTCTTTGGTTAGAGTTCTCTTGCTTGAGGGTGCACTTGGGCACACTATTCTATTTTTTTTTTCTCGTCATCTTGTTTTTATGAAGTTTTATAGTTTACACATCATAGATCTAATTCTATTTTGTTAATGATCTTAAAATAATTTATTACGATTGTTATTACTTCTCTTGTAGTTTATCTATTTCCTTATTTCGTTTCCTCACTGGTCTATTTTTTCCTTGTTGGAGCCCTAGGACTTATAGCATCATGCGTTTCCAACTAGGGCTGTAGCTTAGCTAATAATAATAATAGTAATAATAATAATAATAATAATAATAATAATAATAATAATAATAATAATAATAATAATAATCACCATCATCAGCAGAGTATAAATCACTTATATGTTAAGTATGTTACTTTGAATTCCCTTTCTGTTTTCTTGTGATGAAGAGTCACGGACGTAAGCATTAAATATACCTATCAAATCCCGTTATAGCATTCGGAAGGTAATTTAGAAAAGATGTCTTTATGATCTGGTATAATTCTAGAAAAAAAAAATAAGTACAGAAAGGAGTATCGGGTTGAAAGGTTATGTCAAATCCTGCGGAAGTCATCTTTAGTAGAAAGGAACCTTTAATTTCATAGATGTCTATAATTTGTCATTGCCCTGAAATTTATATGGATATTAAATAAAGCTAAGTTAAGCTACAATGCTCTAAACACGTTGACCCTCAAGAGTTGCTTTTCGGACAGAGGGAAAGGGGAAGGGGGGGGGGGGTAAAGATCTGTGAGGAGGAGTTTTTACTTCTAACTTTCCAACTCAATTACTACAATCATCTTAGCACGTAATTTTGGTACATAATATACTGTATGATGCAATAATGGATTTCTTAAGAAATTAAATTTTCATTACTTAATTCTACGAGTATTAACTGTAATACAGATATAATACCATATAAAAATGATAATGTATGCAATACACTCCTTCGTTAAAATAATCTCAAATTAATGTACAAAATTCTCAATCACATATTCCTCAATAGTTTATCTCTTTTATTCTGTTCTAAAATATCACAAATAATTGTTATAATTAAATGACGTTGTCAATAGCTATGTGATTAAATATTGAATCTCTCTTTAGATTTTCCAAGACATTTCAGATGAAAAGTTAACTTTCTGCGTTACAAGAAAATTTTCCACATTATGCACATCCCCCCTACAGTATATAATTAAAAGCAAGTCTCTCTCTCTCTCTCTCTCTCTCTCTCTCTCTCTCTCTCTCTCCTCTCTCTCTCTCTCTCATACGCACATGCATATATATATATATATATATATATATATATATATATATATATATAAATATGTATATATATATATATATATATATATATATATATATATATATATATATATATATATATATATATATATATATATATATATATATTGTGACGTAATTGTGCAGATTACGATCTTTAAAGAAAGTATCAATCGGACTCTCCACTTGACACAGTGACTTCGTGTCAATCCAGAGCGTCTAATTGACACTCAGAATTCTTTTATATGACTGAACCTGTTAATATTATTAACGGTTAAAAAATACCCGAGTTCATTTATTTATTTTGGAGCTGCACCTCGTTGGAATAGTTTTAATTCGTGTAGGAACAATTTGGTTTCTCCTTAGTCTGAATCACAGACAAAAGAAACTCTGTTGTAAGAATCTAAAATACAATAGTTTAATTTAATTAGGCAAAAAAAAAAGAAATGATTTTAAAACTCTTAAGGAGAAAACATACAATTGACAAGTCAAAGCAGAATGTGTTTTCGAGTTTATAGTTAATAAATCAAGAAATGATTACAGTAAAAAAAAAAAACGAAAAGACAAAAAAAAAAAACTAAGCTTAATTCTCTCTAGCAATCCAAATACATTCAGATGCAAAAATAATAATAAAAGAAAGAAGGTATCACTTAATTTCTATTTTCCGAAATCACTCAGTATAATGAACTACAGAACATAAATGTCAAATGAATAATTATGGTAAAAGAAAAGTACACGGGTGATCACATAAAACAAAAGAAAATAATGTTGGCAATCTGTCTATGTGCCCCCGACAACAAAAGAAAAAACCCTCACTTCGCACTTCAATGTTTATACAAAAACTGTTGTCGCTTGAACATAAGAAAACTTGTAAAAAACAAGAAAAACAAAAATGATGTTGGGTGCGAATAGGTTGTCACATTATTACGAGAAAACTATTCCCACAATTATCCCCAGCTTCACTCCCTTGGAATTCCCATCAATGCAACCTTTTCAAAATTTGGCACTTGTAATTCTCTCCCTCGCACAGGTGTCAGTACTTATCTTCATAAAAACTCCGGCACAGCAGGTGTTCTTTGGGACGTCAACGCAGATTGTTCCTTTCTTCGCATGAGTCGTGTTTCCCTCGACTCAGGCGGAGTTCGAGCCTCCTGGAGGTTTCAGGGGGAGCTTTTCCTGGGGGACGCAGGCACTGGCTGGCTCCTGGGATTAGTGTTTCTTGTATGGCCTCCGGACTGGAACTGGCTTCTTCTCCCCTTACAGGCCTTAGGTTCAGCAGTGAAATTTTTGTGCCATCCCCTTTTTTCTCTTGATTGGGTAATCTTGACTTCCAGGGGCGGTCTTCGTGTCTTGAGGTCCAATGACATCTTTGACCCCTCCTGCCTGTTCCGCGTGTTGGCCAATCATGACCAGGGGTCTTCTTCTTTGTGGCACTACACCCCG
>NC_090736.1:47334732-47342232 GCF_036898095.1 Palaemon carinicauda | reverse complement strand
ATATATATATATATATATATATATATATATATATATATATATATATATATATATATATTTATATACCTATATATATACTACTATATATATATATATATATATATATATATACTTATACTATATATATATATATATATATATATATATATATATATATATATATATATATATATATATTTATATATATATATATATATATAAATATATATATATATATATATATATATATATGCTTATGCACACATCAATGTATGCACACATATACAGCGTTTTTATATCTAATACTAAAATTCTATACATAATGACCTTTGCCATCAGCTATTAAAAACCTCGAACAAGTAAATGTAGAACAAACAACAACTGTTTGGATATAAGGCAATTCCGATATTACTTGCCCTTATAATTTATGTAACTTTTAACATGATATGTAATGTTGAGTGGTACATACGAACATTTATATCAGAGTCAACGTTGAATGTATGAATGGGACAGTCTTACTGATAAAAAATATGCAATCATAAGCAGCCTGAGAGTGAAGATTGGTCTTGATAGAACAACGCAATTACAATGTATTCTGTGTTACACAAGACGCAATAAATATCAAGTCTACGCTTTTACATGCAGAGGAAACCAATGACGAGACAAGTCCTTGGAGTGACATAATGTTTTTTGAGCTCACGGGAGTTTCAACGAGGACACAAGAGATGCAAGATAACAGCATTTCACTGAGTCTCATCAGATAGGTGTTGCTTTTCCTCCACCAGAACACAAAACTGGGGTTCTTTGTGTTTTTTCCCTTACCAGAGTAGACTTCGCTGGTTACTCTCTTTTTCTTAGCTAGTGTTTTTGTCTACACATACACCGAATAGGCTGAACTATTCTTTACGCATCCCTGTCTTTCCTCATACACATAACACTAAGATGACTGAACAGTTTTCTTCACTCAATTCACTTAAGGGGTTAACTACTGTATTGTAATTGTTCAGGGGCTACTTTCCTCCTCGTAAGGGTAGAAGAGACCTTAGCTACGGTAAGCCATAGCGACTGTACCATGTCCTCCATTGTCTTGGGTTAGAGTTTTCTTGCTTGAGGGTAAACTCAGGCACACTATTCTATCTATTTTCTTATTTCCTTTCCTCCCTGGGCTAATTTCTCTGTTGAAGCCCTTGAGCTTATAGCATCCTGCTTTTCCAACTGATACTACTACTACTACTACTACTACTACTACTACTACTACTACTACTACTACTAATAATAATAATAATATGTTCGCATATTTGTGTGTTCTTCACACGCATCTATTCCCTTCAGCCCATTGATACATCAGTCCAGTTTCTCAAAAAGTTTTTATCGTTAAGTGTGAGTGTTAGAGATATCAGGGAATGTCCAGATTTTTTTAATGCACTTCTCTAGCCCAGATCCGAAGACTAAAAAAACAGGAGGAATTAGGGGGTCTAACAAAGATAAACTAAAGATACAGCGATAAAGAAGGAAAATGGGTTACCCATATAGCTATTTAAAGTTACGAAACTGTTGTTGCAAAATTAGGATCATAAATTACGCAACAGATATCAGATATCAGTCAGATGAAGGAATAATTCTATCTACTTTACAGTGTCTTTAATGAATAATGATAAGAATAGGCCACTTGATTTCAAAAGTATTATGAGTGACTCTGGCATCATTTGTCTTCAAAGACGAGAGGGAAGAGCTATTAATTGCTTTCTTGTATTTAGCTAGATATCTGACCTAGCTGTCAACAAGACTAACTAAAAAAAAAAAAAAAAAAAAAAGGGGTGAATGTTATCGGTCCTGAAACCACTGGATGTTTATGGCAACCATAATAGGTAAGCTACATTTGCATTAAAAAATCCCAGTGCTCAAGTGCTATTTTGTTCTATGCCTCCAGGTTTCAAATTTTCACTTTTATCTGGAAATCCCATTGAATATGGGGCTGAATGTCCTTTTGCCTCCAGAGAATTAAAACGAAAAACAGTTTCTTTTTATGCTGCAATGGATAGTAATCCTTTCACGTCAGTTATGCTCCCCCCCCCTTTCCCCCCCCCCCCCCCCCCCAAAAACGTTTTTCATTTCCAGGTCTGGGCAATCCATTCAGGTGTAAATACTGGCAAAAACCATTAAATTCTTCCACTCAACTCATTTCTTAATATTCTACTTCTTGTGAAAATTAATGGGATCTATACCAAAATAATTTTAGTTTCGATAAAGTTATTGTATTAATCTTAGAGATATTTGAGCTTCGCATTACCAGTTTTTGACATTGTACTGTATATAAAGTCAAATTCTATTTTTGGGGAATGTGAAGATAGATTTTGTTTAAGATGTAATTAGAAAATCGATTTTTAGGGGAGCCCAAGCATACATATACTCTCACACACACACACACACTCACACACATATATATATATATATTTATATATATATATTATATATATATATATATTTATATATATATATATATATATGTCTATATATATTCATATATATGTATATATATATATACATATATATATATATTATATAATATATATATATTAATATATATATATATATATAAACATATACATATATGTGTGATTGTGTGTATGTGCTTATGGGAGATGAATTAATGTACACCCAAAACACACACACATTTATATAATATATATATATACACACATATATATACGCACACACACATATATATATATATATATATACACACACACATATATATATATATACATATATATATATATATATATATATATATACTATATATATATATATATATATATATATATATATATATATATATATTGTACATAACGATGCATGCCATCAGCAAAAATAATGACTGAAGTTATTCTCCTCTTTTTTAGGTTCCATTTCATCTTCTCATAAAAAATACAGTTGATATCCGCAGTGAGTACAAATATAAAACCACAAATTAGTCGTTTTGATATAACTTCTATTATATATAAAAGTGACTTTTAACGACCTATTAAATTTAAGTCATTGTGTTATTATTGACAGTCGATACTATTATTTATCTCTTTTGGATGGATGGATAGAATTATGAATTTGGAAGCAGAAGACCGGGGCGTAAGGTCCTAGGAGTCCATTCAGCAAAGCAGTTAGGGCCTGAAATGATGGGACACAGACATATAAAGGTTAAAAGGTAACTTATGTATGGTAGAGATAAGGGAGAATGACAATACCCTAGCAGGACATTGCCCTACAGACCTACCATAAGTTCATATGATCGGCGGCCAAGCTCCCTCTCCACCCAAGCTAGGAACAGGGAGGGCAAGGCAATAGCTGCTGATGACTCGGCAGGTAGACCTATAGGCATCCCTCAAACCACCCGTCCTTAGCTAACAAGGATAGTGAGGTTGCAGATAATTCTATAAACTTTCGAGCCTTAACGGGTCTTGAGCCCCAATCCAG
Source organism: Palaemon carinicauda (assembly GCF_036898095.1). Taxonomy (NCBI): domain Eukaryota; kingdom Metazoa; phylum Arthropoda; class Malacostraca; order Decapoda; family Palaemonidae; genus Palaemon; species Palaemon carinicauda. Next base: position 47,338,782 of record NC_090736.1, on the reverse strand, counting down.
CAGATCACCGAGGAGGGACGTTTCCAATAGGTAGTAGGTTGGCCAGGGCACCAGCCACCCGTTGAGATACTACCGCTAGAGAGTTATGGGGGTCTTTTGACTGGCCAGACAGTACTACATTGGATCCTCCTCTCTGGTTACGGTTCATTTTCCCTTTGCCTACATACACACTGAATAGTCTGGCATATTCTTTACATATTCTCCTCTATCCTCATACACCTGACAACACAGATTACCAAAACAATTCTTCATCACCCAAGGGGTTACTGCACTGTACTTGTTCAGTGCCACTTTCCTCTTGGTAAGGGTAGAAGAGACTCTTTAGCTATGGTAAGCAGCTCTTCTAGGAGAAGGACACTCCAAAATCAAACCACTGTTCTCTAGTCTTGGGTAGTGCCATAGCCTCTGTACTATGGCCTTTCACTGTCTTGGGTTAGAGTTCTCTTGCTTGAGGGTACACTCGAGCACACTCTCCTATCTTATTTCTCTTCCTCTTGTTTTGTTAAAGTTTTTTATAGTTTATATAGGAGATATTTATTGTTGTTACTCTTCTTAGAATATTTTATTTTCCTTTTTTTCTTTTCCGCACTGAGCTATTTTCCCTGTTGGAGCCCCTGGGCTTATAGCATACTGCTTTTCCAACTAGGGTTGTAGCTTAGTAAGTAATAATAATAATAATAATAATAGACTACCACAACCCTTTGAGTAATTATGCCTACAGCAGACTGCATGAGGTGCGCTGATGGAACTAACCCTGTGTGGAGGATGTGCTTGTGTATCAACAAGTGTAAGTTTAGTGTTAATGGGATTTTTTATTAATAAGAACCGTGGTTAATCCCATCTCTTCTTTTGTTGAGTATTTATTTCATGGCGAATAGTGAAGTGCAATTGCCCTGAAATTTATTCGTCAAAAAAGCCTAGTAAATTAGAATTTTCTTTTCTGGGTTCAGTTGCGCAGAGAGGTGAAAATAGGATTGCTATGTTCTTGTTATTTTGACGTTTGGTATCGTTATATTGATGTTCTAGGAATTCTAAAGTTCTCTTGCTATTATTAATCCATTAGTTCCGCTCATAACATTTACGATGGAAAAGGAAAATGATAACAGAATGCTTTTCTTAGATGTTAGGTTTGTTGTACAAGTCAAAATTGGAAAATTAAATTTCCTGGAAGTCAACCAATAATCCATCATATATACTGTAGATTTTTATTCAGTAACTCCAACAAAATATGAGCCTCGTTTTATCGTTTATATATGACTGATCTATTCTATGATTGTCACTGATCTTAATATATTTCATTAAAGATACCTTTTTATTTTTCTTATATAGTTTGTATGTTACTTCTCTAATTTCTTTCCGCTCTGGGCTTCTTTCCCTGTCGAAGCACTTGGGCTTGTAACATCCTGACTTTTCCAACAAAGGTTATAGCTTGTTTAGTAATGATAATAAACGGCAATAATAACAATAAGGTCAACTGTATTTTCCTCTATGTATCAGAGGGCACTGATAATATGTAGCCTTGATTCCTAGAAAACGAGATCACAAAAATTGAAGAAATAACCACTAATCTTTTTTTTTAAATTATAGTTAAAGCCAAGTAAAATTTATATAACGTCGAGTTAGAGTAAATGAATAACATAGTTGACAATTTAATGGATGTTTTATTTCAGATAGCATCCCCTTTGGCAAATTTCAAATATATAAGTAACATTTTGATATATCTGCACATTGAAAAAACATGCTTGTTAAAATAGCTTTTGATATTGTAATAATGTAACGTAGAATAAATATATCATGCTGAAAATGTAATTCCATTTCATCTCGGACAAATATCTATCTATCTATCTATCTATCTATCTATCTATCTATCTATATATATATATATATATATATATTTATATATATATATATATATATATATATATATCTATATATATATATATATAATATATATATATATATATTATAATATATACACACACACATATATTATATATATATATATATATATAATATATATATATATATATATATTATATATAATATATATATATATATATCTACAAGAATGAAACTGCATGAGACCAAACTATCAAAGGGATACACCAATGCCTTAACTATAGCCTACAGTTTCTTAACTCAGCCTATGCTGACTCAGTAATCTATATCATATACCGAAAGCAATATTTTGGACTCCATATCAGTTACTCGTACCTAAGGTCAAAACTTGAATCTAAGCCAAGGTCTTTTTCTTCCGTTGTTCTCGCATCATCCTGTTTCCTTACATCGACTTATCAGTGGTCATCAAGACACTAACATCACTGGGATCCTATTTCCTGTTTATATACGATCTATCTGTCTTTTTATTTCCACTAGGAGTCTGACGATGTTATTCGACGAAAGTATTAGTTCCAACCAAGTTTTTTACCTCTGGTTTCACGGCTTGATACATATACTATGCTTATATTAGTTAGCTGCCGTGATTTTTTAACAGAAATATGTCCTATGTATAATATATATATATATATATATATATATATATATATATATATAATTATATATATATATATATATATATATATATATTTCTTTTGAGGCATTTTATTTGATTGTATCTTACTGGAGGGGGGAGGTTTATTATATATATATATATATATATATATATATATATATATATATATATAATATATATATATATATATATATATATATATATATTATATATTTTGAGGCATTTTATTTTATTGTGTCTTACTGGAGAGGGGGGGGGGGGGCAGAGGTTATACGCCAACAAGTATGGCTTCCCTTGCTAACCTTACTAATATTATTTAACTTCAATGATATGAAGATTATTAGGGTATCGAGTCTTATCAATTTATATGTATACGTATTGTCATGAAACAACCTCTTGCACCACTAAAAAATATACAGAGAGAGAGAGAGAGAGGAGAGAGAGAGAGAGGAGAGAGAGAGAGAGAGAGAGAGAGAGAGAGAGAGAGAGAGGAGATGAGAGAGAAGAGAGAGAGATACCCCTGGAAAAAATGGCAATGGAAAATATCTCTTTGTGGCATCATTGCGGGTGGAATTTTATCTGGGGAGGGACATGTCTGGTTGGAAGGGGATTGGGGTGTTGGGGGGAGGGAGGGGGACCTGTTATCTGAAAACCTGAGGGAAATTAACAAACTTCTGACTTCGTTTAGTCAAACTTTGGGTGGGAGGAAGGAAAGAAAAGAGACTCGCATACTCGAGTTTCTCTTTCCTTCGGGAAGTTGCTTGAGCGCCAAGTTCTTTTGCTGTTTTACGAGATGTTTACCCTTTTCTTATGAATTATTGCAGTATTCGTAAAGAGAGAGAGAGAGAGAGAGAGAGAGAGAGAGGAGAGAGAGAGAGAGAGAGAGAGAGAGGAGAGAGAGAGAGAGAGATAGAGAGAGAGAGAGAGTTATTAGATATAAATTCATATTTAATATTTTATGGAAAGTATTAGGAAATTATAAACATTGAAATCTGTGATGCGTATTTACTCTGAAATAGGTATTACTGATAAATACTGTCGTGCAATTTTTTTTTCTTTGTGGTATAGTCATGTTAACAGCTGAAGGATATCGATAATTTTCAAATTGATAGAATTAAAAGCAGCATTTCTGATTAACTCAGCTTTGATGAATTAATAATTGATAAAGTCAATTGTACCTTTGATTTATGATAAAATGTACAGAAAGGCCTAAAATAAGCCGTTTATCAGTATTGTTTACATTTAAAGGTTTAAAGGGCTATTCATGAATGGCAGAGGCAAGGGACAGTGACATTGCCATATCAAGCAGGACCTAGCGACTGACCATATTTCATCTGAACAGCGCCCAACCACGCCCAAGCTAGGACCAGCCAAAGCCCCCCATCCTTAGCTCACAAGTATGGAGAGGTTGTAGCGACCAAAGGAACTAACGAGTATGAGCGGGGACTCGAACCCCGGTCTGGCGATCACCCGACAAGGACGCTACCACCAGGCCATCACAACTTATTTCACCCAGCTCCTCGTAATGCCTGTTCTCA
>NC_090736.1:47322232-47327232 GCF_036898095.1 Palaemon carinicauda | reverse complement strand
CTTCACATCAACAGTGTTAGACTCTGCCCTCATAAAACTTGGAATCCCTACGGGTAATTTAACTCCATGTGACAAACTCTGCCTTATTGTATACAAAGTGTTTCTTGAATCATATTAGTACAAAAGTGTTTCTATTTCCTTAAAAAAAAATGTAAACATATCACAGTTTTGCTACACATTTTTATTCAAGTTATCTTTTGAATTCTGTACTTGGTATGTTGAAGAGATCATTACCGTCGCCTTCAATATTGAATACCTTTTAAATGCATATGATGATATCCTTAGAATTTCCTACTTGAAACATGGATTTTCTACCTTCGCCAACGAAGTTAGAAGGTTATGTTTTCGTCCCTGTTTATCTCTTCGTCCGTTTGTCTGTTTGTTTGTTTGTGAAGAACCTCCTGGTCAAAATTTTACTCATGGAGAAGTGAAGCTTTCAGATATTAAATGTTATGCTGAGACGTAGAAGTGATTCAATTTTGAAAGTCCTAGGTCAAAGGTCAAGGTCAAAGTCGAGCAAAAGGTCAACTGAAAAACACGCCTACGGTCTAAATTGATTCTGGGAAAGGCAAGCAGGTTTTGAGATATAAGCTTCTATGGCGGAGGTCAGCACTCTCAAAGTGCTTTTTTATTCTTTCAATCAGATATCCATTTTCTGAATATGAATTTCAGAAGCAAGATCAGATTTGACATTGAAATAATGTTCGAAATATCAGCTTGATGTATTAGGCAAATCAGCCGTTCGGTTATGGAACCTTATTCGTCATATTAGTTCCATTAAACTGATATCTGAGACATACTGTATAATTCAATACTCTCGTTAGCAATTTCCTATGTATCTCACATGGACCCTTTCTTGCTCTCCGTCTCTCTTATGATTTTTTCTTCGATTTACAATACAGAAATGTATAAATTTTGGAAGGATATAACTTTCATTTAACATAACAGAATAAATAAAGATCAGGTGTGCAATATCATATTATAATCTATTTTTGGAAACACTAATTGTATTGATAATGGTAATACAATAATACAATCCATGACATTTTTTTTCTTTTACTTTTATTCCAATGAAGCTATCGGGTACATTCCTTAAAGCTTCATTGGAATAAAGGTAAAAAAAAAATATCATGGATTGTATTACTGAACGTCCTCAAAATTTCTTATTCGAGTGAGATTCCCAAGAGGGACCCCACTAGTAGACGTGATGACAGACAGATATAGTAGAGACGCCTGAATCGAGATAAAGAAGTGGGAGACGACTCAAAAAAATGAAATATGAAAAAACTAAACTAGAGGTAGTGTTTTTAGAAAAATGTCTTTTATATGATTTAACCCGTAAATTTGTGCGCTTCAAACTAATAATAATAATAATAATAATAATAATAATAATAATAATAATAATAATAATAATAATAATAATAATAATAATAATAATAATAATAATAATAATATTGATTATTATTATTATTATTATTATTATTATTATTATTATTATTATTATTATTATTATTATTATTATTATTATTATCATTATCGTCATCATTATTATTATATTACCATTATCATTGTATTGTTCCTTATTACGAGCATAGGTTGTAAACATTCTCATAAAATGAGAATAGAAGCAAACTCTATTTAGCAGGGGGATTTTAAACTAGAGGGAGATGAAGAAACATACACTATTGAAAAAAGGTAATTTTAATCGGAAATTCTCCGTAAAAATATACTGTTATCAGCCGTATTTCAGTTAAATACAGGCAACCGTAATTTTTACCCTACTTCGTTATTATCCTTTACAGGTGATGAACGTAATATCACTCCTTTACGTCCATATATCCGTTTTTGAAAGGGTAAATGCCTGGCAACATATATTCCAGGATTTTTACGGCTTTTCTTAGGGCAAATTTTTAAGTGTATGTGACCTTCCTCGCCACCATCTAACCATACTAGGTCACTGAAGAATTGGTCTGTTATAACGGTCAATAACTTGCTTTCATTCATATCATGTCCATCAGAAGAGGTCAGTAGCATTGAATATTCCTTTCCCAAATCAGGTCAGCTACACTGTTCAAAAATTGCATTAAAAAACTGTAAATGTCTAGCAACATTCATTCCAGGATTCTCACCGTTTTAAAAACGGATATATTGACATTAAGGAGTGATATTATGATTACCAACCCGTAAACGATAATAACAAAGTAAGGTAAAATTACGGTTGCCTGTAAGAACAGTATATTTTTACGGAGAATTCCCGATTACAATTACAATTTCTTCTAACAGTGTAGAACAGACCAGTGACTGGTCACTCTACCACTCGAATTGGTTATTAGTATAAGTACTGGAAGTTGACCTCTTTTGTATTAGCTTCCAAGGTTGCATTGGAGTGGACAGCTTAAATCAATCATTGACATACAGTTAAATTATATAGCCACTGATATTTGTTATCAAGTATAAATTGAGTGGTATCGTACAAATCTTCATTTGGAATTTAAATATTTTTTAACCTTGCTTATACCTCAATCATTTCTATTTCATTTGAATAATATTTACGGTGCAAGTATGATAAAACATTACAGTGTAATAAAGAATTAATATAGACTGAAAGCAAAATGATATACAACCATCTATAAATCGGAAACAATAACAAACATTTATTTTAACTCATTTCTCTGTATTTCAATTGAAAACAAGTGTATTTTACGGTATGTCAAATATGATAAAACACTACAATGTATCAGAAAATTAATATAGACTGAAAGCAAAATGATAGAAAACTCTCAATAAACTAGGAAACAATTGCAACATACATTCAATACCCCTCTGTTATGATGTGTCAAAGCAAACGATGAAGTTTTTTTTTTTCTTTCTTTTTTCCTTTTTTTTTAGGAGAGAGAGAGAGAGAGAGAGAGAGAGAGAGAGAGAGAGAGAGAGAGAGAGAGAGAGAGAGAGAGAGAGAGAGAGAGAGAGAGAGAGAGAGAATTTCACACTAAAAATAGGGATAACTGTCGTATACCAAGTGCCAAAGCAAATTTCCAAATCCCGAAAGAAAAAATATATAAAAGACTCCTTTGAGGGGAATCATATTTACGCCATGATGCATGTTAATAGAAAACATTTTTTTAACGTAATTTAAAGAATAAATTTGCTTAGGGGATTAAAAAAATGTACAGAAATATGGAAATAATTCATTTGGGTGTCGGGTCACTCGATTTGTGATAAGGGAGGGAAACCGCGTGATGGCCAAATTCAATTAGGGTTGGCCCGTGTGCTACACAACATCTGGTGTTGGTGGTTTTATAACAAGCTTCTCATCGACAACCTACATATTGTTAGGGAATTTCTTTTAGGTATATAGTTGTTGTTCTGTTACATGGTGCATAATGTTTGAAAATATACATTAAAATTGTATATTTTAAATTGTATGTAGCTATAGGGTTTCATGCTTATAATATTGTTGACACTACCTCCAAACACCAGCTTACACACACACGCACGCACATGCGTATACACATAGATTCATTCATGAACATGCATATATAGACATGAGCACATACAGACAAATATATATGAATATATATAGTGTATGCATACATACATAATACGCAGACACACACACGCACACTTCTATATATATATATATATATATATATATATATATATATATATATATATATATACATATATATGCATATATTGTATCACATACTATAATATATATATATATATATATATATATATATATATATATATATATATATATATCACCTACTGTATATATACAGTATATATATATATATATATATATATATATATATATATATATATATATATATATATCACCTACTGTATATATACAGTATATATATATATATATATATATATATATATATATATATATATATATATATATATATATATATAATTTATATATATATATATATATACATATATATATATATATATATATATATATATACACACATATATATATATATATATATATATATATATATATATATATCACTTACTATATATATACACACAAACGTATATGTATATATATATATATATATATATATATATATATATATATATATATATATATATATATATATATATATATATCCATGCAATTAATTTTTACTTCCAACAAATAAGAAAAGTAGGAAAAATTCTTTCTTTGGGGAAAGCGCCGTAAACTTATATTCTGCATGTGAGGCCGAACCTGTATTACTCAACGTTTGGGGAAATGCTTGTGAGAAATGGCAAAAACCTGTATGCAATTCGAATATGAGAAAGACAAAAACAAAACTAATTTGAATAAGGAATCAAACCAGTAATGTTTTGGAGGCGGCTCGATTTTGCTTTTAGAGAAAAGTATAATGTGTACAGAGACGAAAGAGCAATTAGAGATTTGAGACCTTCGCCAATGAAGATTGTCAACATCCTGTTCAAGTCTACGGTCCAAACTTCCTCTCTTTCATATTTTGAATGTGAATGATTCGACTGTATAATAAAAATCCAGGATCTGGATCGCCAGAAAAATCTAATCACTTCTAAGTGAGTCCATTTCTGAAATCTGAAATGTTCATTAAAATTCATCTTTTTGAGTTAGGCTGGTGACAAATAACCAATGAGGTGAAAACATAACCTCCTTGGCGGAGATAATTATTTAATGATATAATGCATAAAATTAGGCAATATCTGAATCAGGATAAATATAGTAAATGGAGGATGTAAATAAGTCAAAGAATCTATTGAAATAATTGTAATGGAGAACGACATCATGTATGGGAAATGTAAATGTTGATGGCAGGGTAACTAGATGCCCAGAAAGTGAAATATCGTGGTAGAGCATTAATGGCGTAATATCATAAGTGGTTGATCTAAGCAAATAAAGTCATTTATTGATTCATATGATAGCATAATACGAGAAATGTGAATTCATTTTCTTTTGAAGGTTAAATCATGGTAATAACATCTTTCATGCTCCTGGC
>NC_090736.1:47314732-47317232 GCF_036898095.1 Palaemon carinicauda | reverse complement strand
AATACTCAAAACAAGGTAGAATGAAAGAATTAAAACACTTCTTCAATATAGATTGATCACCGAAAATCTTGTAAGACTTTCTAAATAAGCCAATTTTTTGTGCAATTGAAGAAACACAGACCTAATGTGGTTCTCAAAAGTAAATATGCTTTCAAGGATCACACGAAAATTTTAAAAGAGTCATACAAATTTAAAGAAACATTATCAATACTGAGATCCGGATGTTTAGGAGCCACCGTCCTTGACCTACTTACAATCATACTTTGAGTTTTCTTAGGATTCAACTTCATACCCCATAATTTGCACCATGCACTAATTTTAGCTAAATCTCTATTAAGGGATTCACCAACCCCAGATCTACATTCAGGGGATGGAATTGATGTAAAGAGAGTAGCATCATCTGCATATGCAACAAGCTTATTTTCTAGGACAAACCACATGTTATGTGTATATAGTATGAAAAGCAATGGGTCAAGAACACTACCCTGTTGAACACCAGATATCACATTCCTATACTCACTATGGTTCCCATCAACAACCACTCTTTGAGATCCATTACTTAAAGAATCAATAATAATGCTAAGAAACGAACCTACCACTCCCAACTGTTTGAGTTTGAAAACAAGGGCCTCATGATTAACACGGTCAAAGGCAGCACTAAAATCAAGGCAAATCATACGAACTTCCTGACCACAATCGAGGGATTTCTGTACAGCATAGGAGATTGTAAGTAGGGCATCACATGCTCCAAGGCCTTTACGAAAACCAGATTGCAAACTAGGGAGTAGATGATTACCTTCAGCAAACCTATTGAGATGTTTTGCCAGAAGACGTTCAAAAACTTTAGATAATATGGGAGTTATGGAAATTCTTAGCATGTCTATTTCCCTCAACTTTTCGTGTATTCAATGAAACAATCATGATAACATCCCAAAATATTGAGATGACTGAAAAGCCATTTTTTTTATAATCTCATTTACCACCCAAATTTAATGAGTTTTATGTCATTCTACCTATGAATCTAAATATTTTCTTGGTAAATTATCTCGAATTTCACAAGACTGTTATTGCATTTATATTTCTTAAAGTTAGATATAATTTTCCTATCCAGGCCAAGATCCTATTTGTAGGGGAAGATTCACCTAACTGCTACCCGTTACAACATTGCTCCACATGATCGGATTGATGATACATGGTTTTGTCCACACGCAGTAGAAATCAATAAAGATCAACGAGACCCTTCACATGTTGCAATCTCGGAAGAATTTTCGAGCGGCAATAATTTACTAGCCGTGTAGACTGCTAAACCACTCCATTTTAGTTTAGCAGCTTACAGAAACTGCGAGCCGCTCTGGGAAAATCCTCTCGTGTGAAAGATGCCTCTGAACAAGCAGAAATATTTCCACACAGAAAAAATCCTCTCAGGTAAAAACATGCCTCTTAATGAGCAGAAATATTTCCGCACGGAAAAAATCCTCTCGTTTGAAAACATGTCTCGTAACGAGCAGAACTATTTCCTCACGGGAAAAATCCTCTTGTGTGAAAACATGCCTCTTAATGAGCAGAAATATTTCTGCACGGAAAAAATCCTCTTGTTTGAAAACATGCCTCGTAACGAGCAAATATATTTCGTCACAGGAAAAATCCTCTTGTGTGGAAACATGCCTCTGAACGAGGAAAAATATTTCTGCACGGAAAAAATCCTCTCGTTTGAAAACATGCCTTGTAACAAGAAGAAATATTTCCGCACGGAAAAAAATCATCTCGTTTGAAAACATGCCTTGTAACAAGCATAAATATTTCCGCACGGGAAAAATCCTCTTGTATGAAAACATACCTCTGAACGAGCAGAAATATTTCCGCACGGGAAAAATCCTCTTGTGTGAAAGCATGCCTCTTAACGAGCAGAAATATTTCCGCACGGAAAAATCCTCTCGTTTGAAAATATGCCTCGTAATGAGCAGAAATATTTCCTCGCGGGAAAAATCCTCTTGTGTGAGAACATGCCTCTGAACGAGCAGAAACATTTCCGCACGGAAAAAATCCTCTCGTGTGAAAACATGCATCTTAATGAGAAGAAATATTTCTGCACGGAAAAAATCCTCTCGTTTGAAAACATGCCTGTTAATGAATAGAAATATTTCTGCACGGAAAAAATCCTCTCGTTTGAAAACATGCATCTTAATGAATAGAAATATTTCTGCACGGAAAAAATCCTCTCGTTTGAAAACATGCCTGTTAATGAATAGAAATATTTCTGCACGGAAAAAATCCTCTCGTTTGAAAACATGCCTGTTAATGAATAGAAATATTTCTGCACGGAAAAAATCCTCTCGTTTGAAAACATGCCTGTTAATGAATAGAAATATTTCTGCACGGAAAAAATCCTCTCGTTTGAAAACATGCCTGTTAATGAATAGAAATATTTCTGCACGGAAAAAATCCTCTCGTTTGAAAACATGCCTCGTAACGAGCAGAAATATTTCTGAACGGAAAAAAT
>NC_090736.1:47307232-47309732 GCF_036898095.1 Palaemon carinicauda | reverse complement strand
TGATAAAAAATATTTTTTTTTGGGGGGGGGGGGTAGGGCTAATTTTGGTAAATACTAAAATTTTGAAAAATAAACTAAACGGGCACTATGTTAATATAGTAACCAATTAAACGATATCGCATGATCCACGTCCACCTAACAATATCTGATTTATTATCGATGTTATGCAAACCAACATATATATTTGAACCGAAAATAATGTCTTAAATATATATCATAATTAATTTAAAGTTAGTATACCATCAATTAAAAAAAAAATACCTTCTGTAAATATCTGACAAAGACGCAAGCTTTCTTAATCTCAAAGTAATATAGTACACCTGGCTTTGCAATCACTAGATGTTAAGAAAAAATGGAGAACGACTCGTTATTTAGAGACGATTAAACTTCTTCCATAAAATGCATATTATTTTTCGCCTCATTTCGGTAATGAGAGAGACGGGTCTTAATTACATTCTATTGCACTGCTCATAAATCCTCATCAAATCCTCATTCTGATTAATGAAACCCCAAGTTGGCTCTTGTGTTTCGTGTTTCGAATGAAGCTTTCATCGAGTTGGACTCATTCTCATTTCCCCGACAAAAGGGATTTCTTCATCGGTATTTTTTGTACCAGGAAAAATATGAAAAAGAATTAAGATAATTGCTTATTAAAATAACAAGCATACGAAGGCTGAGAAATGAAGTCTATTGGCCGTAGAGTTCAGACAACTGCTCATTATAATGACAAGTATACGAAAGTTGAGAAATCAAATTTATTGGCCTTATAATTCAGATAATTGCTAATTAAAATGAAGTGTAAAAAGATCGAGAAATCAAGTCTATTGGCCTACAGCCAAACAGCTTCAAAAATTATTTAATTCTACTATGATTTGATAAGTCTGCGATAATTAATAAGCTGAGATATTGTAATAGGTCAGAGTATTCCGTTTCATTGATTTTACAAGAAATTTCACATTTAAAAGGATAACAATAACAGATATACTTGAATAACATGTTGACCTAAAAAGATAAAAAAAAAAAAACTCACGTTAAATAATTTGATCAAATTATAATTCATCAAGTTATATAGAAGACAGCAAACCTCCACCACGGCTATACAATTTGGGGCAACCATTTCCACCCTACCCCTCCTCCTATGCTAACAAAAAGATCTCTTCCCTTGAACCTAAAATCTAATCACTTGTTGCCAGTAACGAACCTCTTCTACCTTTGGTAACATTTTCGTAGAACTTTATAGCTTGCGTAATCTTGCTAACTGATAAGTAGGAAGGTGAAACAAAAGGATAATTAAGCAGATATGATGACAAATAAAAGCAAAGTACTTAATATACTAGATCCTAAACTTTTAAAACAAGCAATAACATTGAATATTACGAAGATCTTGGTTCATGTCCAAAGACTTTCGGACTGAGATGTAGTTAATATTAATTGCACTAGTTTATTTTATGAAATGTCTATAATTGAAAAAAAAAAAAAAAACATACGAGGAAGAAACCAACATCGCAAACATACACATTTATACCAATTCCCAGCTCTCTTGCATATAATAAAAACGACTTTATGGAGTCATCATCATCATCATCATCTCCTCCGACGCCTATTAACGCAAAGGGCCTCGGTTAGATTTCGCGAGTCGTTTCTACCTTGAGGTTTTAAATCAACGCTTCTCCATTCATCATTTCTGCTTCATACTCCTCAACCATGTAGGCCTGGGTCTTCCAACTCTTCTAGTGCCTTCTGGAGCCCAATTAAATGTTTGGTGAACTAATCTCTCTTGGGGAGTGCGAAGAGCATGACCAAACCATCTCCATCTACCCCTCACCATAAGCTCAAGAAACTATTTTTTTCTAATTCGTAAATGTAAGATATTTACATATCAAAAACTTCGTAAATGTGCAAATCATGATACAGATGAAACATATCGTAATAATGCAATTTATCACAATAATTTTAATTCTACGCCTTGACCAATTTTATATTTAGATGACTTATTTTTTTTTTCAGAAATAGTTTCATATATTTCAAAATTGGTAAAATATTGTACCACGGAATAGAATGGTATTCCTTGAACAGGCTTATGAATAATACTTCAATAAGTATTCAACGCTGAGAAAATAAATGCAAAAATATATATACTTATCAATATGACCTTTCGGCGATATGATATCAATATTGAATATTTGTTTTTAGAATTTTATAGCTTTATACGACCGGAATATATTTGGAGGGAAATTATTATACAAATTAAAAGGCAAATAAAAATAATTTGTATAATATGAATGCCGTTAATATAAATCTAATGCATATCTTCATCCATTTGTCGTAACTTATTATTGTATTGTTTAATAGTAAATACTTATTCATTACACAAAAGGAAAAATAAATATTGATATGATTATAAAATAAGGAATCTCTTCGCTTTTGGAAACAATACTTAAATGAACTCAAGATATTTTTAGACCAAAATCCAGTTAAGATTAATCTCAGAAAAAAAATT
>NC_090736.1:47299732-47302232 GCF_036898095.1 Palaemon carinicauda | reverse complement strand
TGACCTGTTTTCTGTATCTGAATTGACAACTCTCAGATTTGATTTTGTCAGGGATCTTTCATTGACGGTATTATATTACATGTCCATTTAATAAAGGTTTAGATGGAAAAACTTTGAACGGATCTTAATAATTTGTTAGGTAACCTCCCCCAAAATGTTTTAAAGCTTAGTACTGATTATTACATGAAGATAATTGAAGTCACATTAACTTATGTATCAGTAATTGGAATTTGGCGTTTCAGTGACACATCTTAATTTTTAGTGTATTAAATAAAAGACATGAACATGATTAAAACATCTATTATTATTGTTATTACTTGCTAAACTAGAACCCTAGTTGGAAAAGCAGGATGCTATAAGCCCAGTGGTCCTAACAGGGAAAATAGCCCAGTGAGGAAAGGAGACACGGAAAAATAAGATATTTTAGGAACAGTAACAATATTGAAATAAACATTTCCTATATAAACTATAAAAACTTTACCAAAACACTAGTTAGAGAAATAATATAGAATAGCGTGCCTCAGAGTACCCTAAAGCAAGACAGTGGAAAACCATAGTACAGAGGCTATGGCACTACCCAGGACTCCAAAATCAAACTCTTGTTCTCTAGAACAACGGTTTGATTTTGGAGTGTCCTTCTCCTAGAAGAGCAGCTTACCATAGCTAAACAGTCTCTCCTACCCTTACCAAGAGGAAAATAGCCACTGAACCATTACAGTGCAGTAGTTAACCCCTTGGGTGAAGAAGAATTGTTTGGTAATCTCAGTGTTGTCTAGTGTAGGAGAACAGAGGAGATGTGTAAATTATAGGCCAGACTATTCGGTGTAAATGTAGGCATAGCAAAAATGAACTATAACTAGAGAGAAAGATCCAATGTAGTACTGTCTGGCCATTCAAAGGACACCATAACTCCCAAGCGGTAGTATCTCAACGGGTGGCTGGTGCCCTGACCAACCTACTACTGAAAAGAAGTTGAAATAAAGCAATAAATCAGACAGACGAGCAGAGAAGAAAAGACCGAAACACGGGATTAATGAGACCATGTAACGCAATTTTTTCATTATGACGGGCTCGAATAAAATCCATCGGACACTCCTAAATCAAACTTTGTTCTCTAATCTTGGGCACGGTCATAGCTTTTGTATAATGGTCTTCCATTGTCTTAGAGTAGAGTTTTCTTGTTTGAGGATACATTCGGTCACACTATTTTATCATATTTTTTTCTCCTCTTGTTTTCTTTAAGTTTTCATAGTTTATATACAAAAGATCTATTTTAATGTTACGGTTCTCAAAAGATTATTTCCTCACTGGGCTATTTTCCCTGTTGGGCCCCTTTGGCTTGCAGCATCCTGCTTTTCCAACTAGAGTTGTAGCTTAGATAATAATAATGATAATAATAATAATAATAATAATAATGTCAGTACGCTCTCAAATAACCATTTTAGACATCTATATTACGAGGTAAAAGACCGAGCATATAAGCTGGATCCTTATATCCCTCCTCTCTCTAAAGTATGCAGCCTTGAGCAACATCTGTTTTGAGAGATGGTGTTTCATATCATAGATGCTCTTAATGAATCTTAATTAATATTTTTGTTGTTAGTTCTATTCTGAGAGGACCACTCTCTTCCTATGTCATAAAGACATTATGGGTGGCTATGAATGTTCTTCACGCTCTCTCTCCTTTTATCCTATTTCCTGTTCTCATTGCTGATTTTCGCAGTTTCTCAATGTTTTTTAAATTACCGTCAGTTAATTTGCTCATGTTAATATCCCATTTTTTTCTTAGTAAACAGTTGTTCTTTATCAAAGTCGATATTAAAAAGTGAAAGTGATATTGAATCTAAACGTTCTCAGCTCTATTCTACTCCCCCATGCTTTTCTTTTTATTTATCTCTTTTTATTTTATAATTTCCTCAGGTTTTAATCAGCTGTCAGCTCGTAATCCCATTTCTCAAATGTTCTACACACATTAGCCATTTTTCACCCTAGCTGATATGAAATGCTGCGTTCAATATCCCTCGACCTTTTACTTCTTATAAAACATCTTCTATTCCTATAGTTGTATTTTATGATCATTTGTTTTTCTATTCTCTCCTGTTCGTTTTTTTTATATAAAAGCTTTATCAAAGAAACGTTTTATTCATCTTCAAGAAGACTTTCTAACCGAATTTGACTTCTCATGAGATTTATTTCAACTACTTGTGGATGATTCGTTTTCAAGAAAGAATTTCGAGTATAATGTTCCAATATTTGATACATTCAATAAAAGTCTTATGACAAAATGAAAACAAGAATCTGTTTTAATACCAAACGAAGCTGGGAAGTCTAATGTGGTATTAATCTGTGTTTATAAAAAAAGAAACTGTAATATTTTCAAAATCAAATCTTATACCCTATATTTCTATTTTTGCAAGGCTTATCCATGTTCTCCAATGACGGCCCTTTGGAATATTTTATTTATGAAACGTGATATTGTAATTACACTTCCATTATGTCT
>NC_090736.1:47289732-47294732 GCF_036898095.1 Palaemon carinicauda | reverse complement strand
GAGTTATTGGTTTCTTTGTTTTGTCAGACAGTACTATATTGGATCCCTCTCTCTGGTTACGGTTCATTTTTACTTTGCCTACACATATACCGAATAGTCTGATCTATTCTTTCCAAATTTTCCTCTGTCCTTATACACCTGACACTACTGAGGTTATCAAACAATTCATCTTCGCTGAAGAGGTTAACTTCTGCACCGTCCTTGTACAATGGCTATTTTCTTCTTGGTAAGGGTAGAAGAGATTCTTTAGCTATGGTAAGCAGCTCTTCTAGGAGAAGGACACTCCAAAACCAAACTATTGTTCTCTAGTCTCGGGTAATGCCATAGCCTCTGTACCATGGTCTTCTACTGTCTTTGTGTACAGTTCTTTTGCTTGAAGGTATACTCAGGCAAACTATTCTATCTTATTTCTCTTCCTCTTTTTCTAAGTTTTTATAGTTTTTATATACAATATTTATTTTAATGTTGTTACTGTTCTTAAATTATCTTATTATGATTGTTCATTCCTTCTCTTGTAGTTTATTAATTTCCTTATTTCCTTTCCTCACTAGGCTATTTATACCTGTTGGAGTCCTTACTCTTGTAGCATCAATGCTTCTCCAACTAGGGTTGCAGCTTAGCTAGTAATAATAATAATGTTATTAGAAAATAGGAATATCATTCTACAATCTGGTCACAGCTGGAATAAAACTTCTGAAGTAATGTGTAAAGTTGACCCTTATGATGTATATGGCATCACTGTTAGAATCAACTGCATTTCTACTACTACGTAGAAGATGGTACAATCTAGGAATATATGATTGCAAAGGATTGCCAGAACTATGAAAAATCTTAGGCAAAATGCATAAAGAACTAACTAAACGAAAGTGTCAGAGATTAATATCACGATTAGGAAGAAGAAATTTAACAAATTGTAAGTTGAGATGACGGGTGCCGTTGGTAGGGGAAACGTGAGAGGCGTACCAGTTGATAAGGATGAAAAGTAGCCACACCCAAATCCGTGTGCTGATACATCTTCAGTAATGGCACTTCATTATGCACTTCAAATTCATTAGATGTGCAGTAAATCGTTGTGAGGGGTGTAAGACGCCATGGATCAATTGAAACTCCTGACAGTGTATGGGGGCAGATATCCACATACTTGGCCTACCAGTACTAACGTCACAGAGGAATGTGGCACTGGAGTTACTGAGGGTGACATCTTCCCAATAGAGAGACATGCTGGGTGTCCTGCAGGTTTGGTACACAGGGTCCTTTCGTTGGGCTTCTGCCAAGGCTTTGTAATCCAATTCAAGCCTCCCAGGTGTACAAGAAGCTGGCATGTTTCTGGAAAGGGTGTCAGCAATAAGTTTAAGGTTACAAGTGATGTGTTGAATGGTACATTTGTATCAAGAAATGGTAGAGAGATATCGGTGCTGATAGGTGGACCAGGCCTCGGACTGTCGAGTGAAGGCTTGCACAAGGGGCATATGGTCCAAACAAATGACAAAGTATGTGCCCTCAAGGGACTGGCAGATGTCACAGATAGCCAAATACATCTCCAGTAGTTCAAGATCGAAGGTAGTGTAGCATAATTCTGCCTTTGAAAGTTTTTCGGCTGAAGATAGCCAATAAATTTGTTGATCATTTATTAAACTAACGCTCCAACGGTGACTTTATTAGCATTAGTGGAGAGTAGGAGAGTTACAGTTGGCATGGGAAAGTTGAGAGGCATAGCAGTTGATACGGATTTCTCTGCATGGGAGAGGGCCACTTCTGGGCCCACTTAAGGTTACTTGGCTTGCCCTTCAGCAGTTGTAAAGGGGACGTCAGTAGCGGCAATGGTTAGCAAGAACCAGCGGCAGTTGTTCACCATCTTTAAGAACTCCAGTTGTTCACCATCTTTAAGAACTCCTGCAGTGCTTTGACAGTTGTGGGCATGCGGAATTTGTGTACTGCTGATACCTTCTCTAGGAAGCTGTGAATTCCCTCCAGGGTGACGTGATTACCCAAGAATACCACTTACTCGGTGCCAAGAGTACACTTGTACCAAATTACAAGGCTGTTCTGCTGCAGGAAGTCAAGGATGATCCATAGGCAACGAAGGTGGTTCTCTTTATTTGGGGAAGAATATTAATATTTCCGCTATGGAACATATCCAAATGAAGAAATCTCCTTAGATCCCATCCATGAGTCATTGAAATGTGGCCCATACACTATAAAGGCCAAAAAGGGATTAATGAATTTATATGTGCCAAATATGGATATGAGGGCAGTCTTTGGGATATCTTCTGGTTTCATTGGCACATGATAATACCCTTTCAGGAGGTCGATGGTCGAGAATACTTCAGCACCATGAAGAAAGGTGATGCTATCAGTGAAGTAGGGGAAGGTTAGTGGTCTGGTTCTGACTGTATGTTGAAATGCCTGCAATCCTCCCAATGATGAAGGAATCCATCCCTCTTGAGGACGATGTGTAAAGGTGATGATCATGGGATTGAGACCCTTTCACCAAGTCCCATTTCTTCCACTCTGGCGAATATGAGTTTAGCAGCTCCAAATTGATCTCGTACCAAAGGTCTGAATCTTTCAAACACTAGTGAGGGTGGCGTTGTCTCGATATGGTGATAGATACTGTGCTTGGGGGAAACTGTAGGCATCATATAAAGTGAGGAGGTGGGCGTAAGTGTTCATGGGTAGGTTGATGGGGAGAATGTCGAAAGGAGCAGGTAATAAAGGTGTGGATAAGTAAGAGCTGCCCTTAACTAAATGTCGATGTGCGATGTCGACCAGGAGGTGTAAATGGGCTAGGATCAGAAGAAGTACTTGGCGCCCCCAAACGATAGTGTCAGCATCTCATAACTGTGGTTGGCGACAGCAGATCCAGAGCTGGCCACCATGCAAACATAAGCAGTTTTGGAATTACAGGTTCGTGTCCTTAAGAATGAATGAGACAGAAAGGAATGAAAGGCATCAGTGGCTACCAGAAAGTGCATATCAGATTCTGACTCATGCAAAAAGAAGATATTAGTTAATGGGTAGGCTACTGCACATGTGATGGCCTACATACGCGTTTTTAACCCTTGTCATCTTGTTGCACATACCTTAGGAACAGTACCAAATCTGGAGTGATAATAGCACAACTGACAGTGAGGGGCGTTATCCTTTGGCTGTTGAGGGTGTTGACTGGTGTGAGGGCATGGGGTGGAATAGGTAGGTGGTGGGTGGATTCGTCACTGACCAGGTTTGTTGCGAGGTGGGAGTCAATGTCCGACAACATTCACTTCTGCTTCTGTCAATGTTGCATGGTTGTCCCCTTTGTGAGGAGTAGAGTGGTTGATGGAGTTCTTGAAGATGGGGAGTTGGCTGTCCATGAGTGTGTTGAATTGAATCGTCTGATCTTAATGGGCAAAGTGTCAACATTGGGTAGGGCAGCTTGCATTGGTTCCTTTGGGCACGAAGTGGGCTCACTCCTTGAGTGTCAGGAGCAGACTGAAGGCAGGCAATACTGATCATTTCTCCAAGGACCATCAATGCCCTTTGATCCCCAAATGATTGTTGAGAGAGCTGAAAAATCCTGGATACATGGGCGGCTGGCAACGGTGAGTAATGTGCCGGGAGTAATGATATGAGGGCATCATATTCTGTGTGGGCGTCCCTTTGCTCGCAAAGCCAGTCAGAGATTTCTTGGAGGAATTTGTCGGGGATGGCAACGATGATGTAGTAAACTTTGGTGCTTCAGTGGATTTCACCCTTGAATCTCAACAGCTGAAACCAGGCAAACGTTTCTCTGGTGGCGAAGGGAGCCTCACTGTGACAACGTGAACGATGAGTCGGGATTGGTGGTGGGCATCGTCAAAGAGTATGGGAGATGAAGCGGTGAGCTGCGAGGCGAGCTGGGTGTTCAAAGCACTTCATAGGTCACCAACTTGATGGGAATACTTAATACAAAAGACAGCTCCCAAAGAGCTAACTTTATTTACAGACAACACAGATATTCTTAAACCCCAAAGAGGTCACATAAGGTTGACAACTGAGTGTTTACAATCAACGGTTTTAGTCGATAACTTTATTGGCATAAAAAATAGATAACATGCCAATGGAATGATAATAGTTTAAATTAGTTTATTACATTCTACGACTTTTTCTTTGGGGTCCTATAACAGTTTTAGTATCTGAGAAATGCCGATAAGGCATTCTTCTTTATTTGCATGTGCCTTGCTTCCAGCACGTCCATTACAACCTAAACAGGCATTTGATAATTTTAAACTGTAAACTCATTTGGCATCATATAAGAAAGACTACAGTTTTATACGATCAACTCTTTCGGCGGTCTGTGTCCCTTCACTTTCCACTTTAATTATGAAATAAAATAGTATCTAGGGTTTTTGCCAACATTCTCCGAACAAAACTCCGTCTATATTCATTCTCAGCATGTGACAAGAGGTTTTGAAAATATTTCAGTAATAGTATCAAAACATGTCCGCAGTGTAAAATCTAATTCTTGTTTTATTTCTTTTTTTTCTTAAACTTTCTATATAAATATCTTTCATTTATAAACAATTTAGGAATATCATATAATGATAAAGATTTCATTTTGAAGAGGAGACATTTCTTCTGTTCCTGCGTTTGTTATTTCTACTTTTGAGAAACTCTGGTGATCAGGAAATCCTGCAATTTCCCATTACAATATGAAATAATTAGTTGAGTTTAAAAAAAGTCACGGCCTGAAATGAGTAATAGGACCGTGGTAGTTTATAGTTACCTAAAATAACAATAATACTCATCGCGAAACATAGAAATTAATCAATATTTCAAAAAGCAAAAGTATTTAAACTGTAGTTCTTTCAAGTCCCCTTTCACTCTTTTATCTAAAAACTTATAATAATTCATATACTGTAATAAGAATCTTGAAAATTTCTGCCCACAGTTTTCCAATGTAAATTTCCCAAATTTTACTTCTCTCACTAGAACTTTCAACAGCATTATATAGAAAGCCACATATACCCTAGCACGCACAC
>NC_090736.1:47234732-47284732 GCF_036898095.1 Palaemon carinicauda | reverse complement strand
TCTAATAGCAGAGAATTGATTAATGTACTTCTCTTATAAAAGGAGATGATTGATGCACTGCTTTTCTTAAAAGGAGATGATTAGTGTGCTGCTCTCATAACAGAAATGATTGATGCGCCTCTCCCATAACAAGAAGGTGACTATGTTACTTTCATAAATAGTGAGTTGGTTAATGCACTGTTCTCATGAAAAGGAGATTATTTGATACACTGCGTTCACAACCAGATGATTAGTGCGCTGCTCTCATACCAGGAAATGCTTGCATTGGTGCTCTCATAAAAAGCGGATGATTTATGTGTTCCTCTCATTGCAGAGATGTTTGATGCACTGTTCCTATATCAAGGAAATTTTCAAAGAACTACTTTCATACCAGGCAATGATTGATGTGCTACTCCCATACAATCATATCAGGGAAATTGATGCGCTGCTCTCATGAAAGGGAGATGACTGATGCACTGCACTCATAACAGGGAGATGAATTGGGCCTTGCTGTCAGAGCAGGAAATGATTGATATGCTGCTCTCATAAAAGGCAGATGATTGACAAGCACCCTTCATAACAGGGAGATGATTGATAGACTGATCTTATGACAAAGAAATGATTACAGCGCCACAGTCATAAAACTGAAATGATTGACACTGCTCTCATAAAAGGGATGTGATTGAAAAGCTCCTCTCATAAAAAGGTGATGATCAATGCACTGCTCTCATACCGCAGAAAATATTGATTTGTTAGGCTTTTAAAGGGTGTAAAAACCGACAGGTTCCTCTTATAGCTAAGAAACGATGCATTTCAACTAGGAGACAATTATTACACTCCTTTCATATACTAAAGGTAATTGATGCACTGGTCTCATTGTTGAGAGGCAACCAAGATTTTTAAAGGCCTCTCATAAATGGCAGAGGCAAAAGACAGCGACAATGCCCTAGCTAGCAGGATAATGCCCTAGAGACTAACCATATATACATATGATCAGCGACCAAGCACCCTCTCCATCCAAGCTAGGACCAGGGAGGAACAGGCAATGGCTGCTGATGACTCAGCAGGTAGACACATAAACTATGGAGCTTCACCAGGTCTCGAACCCGATTGGGCAGAATGCCAGCCAGGGATGTTTCCATTAGGCTACCACAGCCCTCATAATTAACCACTTCGATGCCGTTTCGCATGAGCACTTTTACTGGAACCTTTTAGCATCTGATTGCTAAACAGTTAACCAGATATGCAGTCATTGACTGATTTATCTCATTCAACTGACTTCGAAAACTATTCAAATCAGGTGAAAGAAAATGACAGTAATGTAAGATATTGTGCCACATTGCTAACAGTCTCAGATCTACAGAACTACCGGAAACATCACTTGCTGTTGGGTGCAATGCTTGATAGCAAGATGCTAGAGGATATCAGAAAACATTCTCACGCTACAAGACCCTATTTGAACGAGTTGTTATTGTCTACTGAAGTTCTAACGATGTTTACTATGGTAAATATTTTCCCATTTATTTATGATTGACTATCCCAGTCTGAATAGGCGAGCTTAAACTCCATAGAACGACATACCCAGCAATTGATAAAGATAAGAAGCGAACTTTCAAACTGTACTACGTTTTATTCCTTTTTGAAATTTAGATAATTTCTCGTAGATGATTAGCTGATGTATGAATACATTTATCTACATGTGGGTGTATATGTTTGTTTACAAAGGTATATTGATTAAATAAGGAATAGAAGTCCTTAATACATAAAGTTTCTATGATTTCTTTTAATAGACCAACTATCGATAAAAAAACATAACCAAACCAAAATACCTGAAGAATTATTTTGTTTATGTAATCATGAATACTTTAAAAAGGAACGATTCTTGCTTATATATCCCTAAAACAAAATACCACGACAAGAAAATTTAACGTGAATGAAAAAAAAAAAAAAGTTAAGCCGAGAATAGTTATCTGTTTTGAAACTCTCCGGGGCACCTTTCCATAAGAATCGGGAGATATTCCCCTCTGTAGTTGACGATATCTTGCATAAAACCCATTCCGCGTTGTGTTTAGCCTATTTGGCTGTATTCTCACAAGGCGGAATGTTCTTTCTAAGTTGGTAGTAGAGAGAAGATTCGCTCCAGGAGGTTTCTTACTTACTGAGCATAGGCCATTGCTCACACGTGTACGACGCAAAGTAGAATTTTTATGTTTTGTGAAACCATCCAAGGAGACAATTCGTTTGCCTAAGGACTGGGTTTTGTAGTAGTTTCTGTTGTTGCGAAATTTTCGCAATATATTTTCTTTGTGGTATAAGAGAAAATATCACCGGCATGTTTTTTTTTTTCTTCTTCTTCTTTTTGAGTACACAAATATTTGTTCATGTACTTTGCTTTTGTCTCTATTGGAAAAAAAAAAATAATGATCGGATTCATGAATTTAGCCAATGTTATCTAGTACCGGGGTATGGGAGGCCATCCATGCTCATGTGCACCCAGGGGGAAAACTTCTCAGTTGTACTACGAAGTAAATGGTAAAGAAGATGGACTGCAAGATAGAAGAAAGGATGCGTGGAGGAGGTAATTAAAGAAGGAAATACAAAGGAAAAATACTTCTGTCCAGGCTATGGTTAACACGATCGTCTGAAAATAAATAATTTTTCATTTAACCTATATGATAATAAGCAATTGCCTGACTATATATGCACCTTATTGTTATATTGCCTCTTAGAATTTCTTCTATGGTCCTTAATCTATAGTTTGCTTAGGATTTCAGTATATAAATACTAAGAGTCCAGTTCAAGGTACTTGGTAAGTGCAGATGAGACCCTTTAGCTATTATAAGCAGCTCTTCTAGGAGAAGGACACTCCAAAAGCAAACCATTGTTCTCTAGCCTTGGGTAGTGCCATAGCCTCTGTACCATGGTCTTCCACTGTCTTGGGGTAGAGTTCACTTGCTTGAGGGTACACTAGGGAACACTATTCTATGTTATTCCTCTCCCTCTTGTTTTTTTTTTTTTTTAAGTTTTTATAGTTTATATATGAAATATTTAGTTCAACGTTGTTACTGTTCTAAAATATTTTATTTTAATTGTTAGTTACTTTCTTGTAGTTTCCTTATTTCCTTTCCTCACTGAGCTATTTTCCTTGTTGGAGCCCTCGGGCCTTTAGCATTTTACTTTTCAAACTGGAGATTAAAGCTTAGCAAATAATAATAATAATAATAATAATAATAATAATAATAATAATAATAATATAGTCTAGCGGCAAACGTCTGTAAAATTGAGTTTCGTCTATAATCACAGCTGTAGAATAACCATGACGAGCAATTGCACTACTTATGATTGTTATATTGCGAAAAATAAAGAAAAAAAAAGAAAAAAAAACTCAATCAAAACCTACGTTTCTTTCGTTTTCCGAGGAATGAAAACTTGAGAGATGCTTGGATACAAACATTTTTTATTATTATTATTACTATCCAAGCTACAACCCTAGTTGGAAAAACAAGATGCTATAAGCCCAAGGACTCCAACAGGGAAAAATAGCCCAGTGAGGAAAGGAAATAAGGAAATAAATAAATGAAGAGAACAAATTAACAATAAATCATTCTAAAAAAAGTAACGTCAAAACAGACATGTCATATATAAACTATTAACAACATCAAAAACAAATATGTCATAAATGAACTATAAAAAGACTCATGTCCGCCTGGTCAACAAAAAAGCATTTGCTCCAACTTTGAACTCTTGAAGTTCTACTGATTCAACTACCCGATTAGGAAGATCGTTCCACAACTTCAAAACAGCTGGAATAAAACTTCTAGAGTACTGCCTAGTATTGAGCCTCATGATGGAGAAGGCCTGGCTATTAGAATTAACTGCCTGCTTAGTATTACGAACAGGATAGAATTGTCCAGAGAGATCTGAATGTAAAGGATGGTCAGAGTTATGAAAAATCTTATGCAACATGCATAACCGACAATTAGAAAAGATCAGTCCTGAGCATGCCATGATTTGTTCTGTGTATTTCACAGAAACTTATTAGATGTGCTAAATGCTAGAAAAAACTCATAATTGGTACCGTTAAAGATATTTCTTTGGGTCTCACTTTGCCAAGTTTTAGCACCAGGTGCTACAAATATTTAAGACAATAAAAGGGGTAAGTGTCAGGAAGGGATAGATAAAGAGATTGCGAGAGTGTGGAATGAAAGAGCACGTCATTACCGAGCGATAGATGGAACATAGTGGCTCACGTGAGACGATGCGCGAAGGGGGTCTTATTTTGGTCTCACGCATAGTCTCAACCGTGGTCTCACGATTATGGGTCCTGGAAAATATTTAGACGTCATTTTTGACGGGCCAGATACACTAGTACCCGCATGAATAATGTTTCTGAAAAGGTATATGTAGATTGGTTGCTCAGCGTATCAAAGTATTAAACACTAGATAGTACAATACTATGCGGATATGGGTAATTTTCACAAAAGGGCAATATAATACGTGATAGCAATGATCCTCTCATTAAAACATTCCCTGTGCTTTTATTGGTGAAACACTCAACTGTGAAAATTTTGATTTTCATACAAAAGAAATTTCATCTCTATTCGTATGGTATTCCATTTTTTAGATTAGAATTCCGATATAAATCAATATTTCGTCATGATTCATAAATCATCTCATTAACAAAAACGCAAGTTACTTGTCTCGAAAAATATGAGATAATGGAAGGCGCAAGACAGGCATTGGGATTCCCTTTTTTGCTTACGGTTTTCTGAAACCTTTCGCTACCTAAAATCCAGGATTATCAACATTTCTCCCAATCTTCTCCTTGTTTCCATCGGGCCTGGGATAGAAGAAAATTTTGCCTGTCCCACGAACTTGTTAGGATAGGAAATGAAGTGAGTGAGTGGTTTCCAGTCAGAGTGGGACTGAGACAGGGATGCGTGATGTATCCATGGTTGTTCAATTTGTTTGTTGATGGAGTTGTGAGAAAGGTGAATGCTTGAGTCCTTGGTCAAAGATTGAAACTAAAAGATGAAAGTGATTATGAGTGGGAGTTGAATTTCTTGTTTGCGGATGATAGGTATTGGTTGTAGACTCAAAGGAAAAGCTGGGTCAATTAGTGACAGAGTTTGGGAGGGTGTATGAGAGAAGGACGTTGCGAGTTAATGTGGGTAAGACTAAGTTTATGAGATGCACGAGAGGGGAGGATGATGCTAGGTTGAATGTCATGTTGAATGGAGAAATAATTGAAGAAGTATATCAGTTTAAGTACTTTGGGTCTGTTGTTGCTGGAAATGGTGGAGTAGAAGCAGATGTACGTCAGAGAGTGAACGAAGGATGTAAACTGTTAGGGGCAGTGAAGCAGTGAAGGAGTGGTAAAGAAAAGAGGCTTACGAATTAATGTAAAGAAAGATATGAATGAGAAAGGGATTGTACCAACTGTGATGTATAAATCGGAGTTGTGGAGAATGAAAATAATGGAGAGACAGGAATTGAATGTGTTCGAGATGAAGTGTCTGAGGAATATGGCTGGTGTATCTCGATTAGATAGGGTTATGAAAGTAGTGAGGGTGAGAACGGTGTGTAAGAAATGAGTTAGCAGCTAGAGTGGATATGGATGTGTTGAGGTGTTTTAGCTATGTAGAGAGAATGGAGAATGGCCGTATGCTGAAGAAGGTGATCAATGCAAAAGTTGATGGGAGAAGTACAAGAGGAAGGCCAAGGTTTAGGTGGATGGGTGGAGGGAAAAAACTCTAGGTGATAGAAGGATAGATGCAAGAGAGGCAAAAGAGCTTTCTAAAAACAGGAATGAATGGCGAGCGATTGTGAAGCACTTCCGATAAGCCCTGCTACTTCCTCTGGTTGCCTTGGTGATCGCTGATGTAGCAGCAGTAGGGGATTCAGCATATGAAGCTTCACTTGTGGTGGATAATGGAGGAGGGTGGGCTGTGGCACCCTAGTAGTAGGCCTACCAGCCAAACTCAGCTAAATCCCTCGTCAGGCTGGTAGAAGCAAAGAGAAAAAAAGTCCCCTTTTGCTCTTTTTTTTTATGTTGGCTACCCGCTAAAAAATTTGGGGAGGTGTCTTAGTAGATAGATAGATAAACAAACATGTGATATACAAGCATTTTTAAACTAAGATTTGTATTATGACTGAAATCGAGAATTCATTCGCTTATTACCAAACTATCATTATCTATTCATTTATTTATCTGTTTACTTATTGATTCTATTCAATTTTTATTTATCTGTTTACTTATTAATGAATCTATTCATTTTTTATTAAACTATCTATTCATTTATTTATATAAATTTATCTGTTTTAAATTCTGTTTCACAAAATCTGATTCAAAATGAAATCAACAGTTGTTATTGGTCATTCTGTATCTGATATCGAAATCTTTGACCTCAAATATGGAATTGGAGCTTACGATTCCTTACGTGAGTAAACACAATTTGGCTGACACAAACAACCAGCATTTTGTTAATTTTGTTCAGCCTTCATACAACCAAGCAAATGCAATACCGACTGGTCAATGAAAACATCTTATAAATTTATAAGAACTAATATTATCAAATCTGTATATGATGGATTTGTTTGTACTTTTTTTGTCGTCTCATTTCTCTGTTGTACTATAACTGAGGATTAATTTCATTCTGATTGTACTCAATGACCATAGTTGTTTTTGCTAATTTTTCATGGCCGGATGCCTTTCCTGCCGCCAACCCTCCCCATTTACCCGGGCTTGGGACCAGCACCAAGTTGAGGCTGGCTTGCCACCCCCTCCCCCCTCATTGGCTGGTTTATAGTACAACAGAGAAAAGAGACGACTAAAAAAGAACAAACAAATCCATCATATACAGATTTGATAAAATTAGTCCTTATAAAAGATGTTTTCATTGACTAGTCGGTATTGCATTTGCTTAGTTGTATGAAGGGTGAAAAAAAATAAAAAAATTCTGGTTGTTTGTGTCAGCCAAATTGTGTTTACTCACGCAAGGAATCATAAACTCCAATTCCATATTTGAGGTCAAAGATTTCGATACCAGATACAGAATGATCAATAACAACTGTTGATTTTATTTTGTATCTTATTTTGTGAAAAAAAAAATTTAAACAGAAATTTATATATAAAAATGAATAGATTTAAATTCTGTTTCAAAAAATCTGATTCAAAATGAAATCAACAGTTGATATAGGTCATTCTGTATCTGATATCGAAATCTTTGCTCAAAGCGAAGGTGGATGGACTGTATCAAGGATGACCTTTGATCAAAGGGATTAACCGGTGATGAAGTGTGGGACAGAGGTAGATGGAGAAAGCTGACCAGAAACATCGACCCCACATAGAAGTGGGAAAAGATGTAGACAAAGAAGAAGAAGAAGAAAGAAGAAGAAGAAGAAGAAGACTATAACTGAAGATTGTAATAAACATTTTTTATGAGACTATTTATATAATTTCAGCTTATAATAACTGGGAAAAAAGGCATATAACTACGACGTTAAAACCGCTGGAGAAAAAAATCAAATCATAAAATCTTCATCATTTTTCTTTTACTTTGAAAAACAGAATTACGAAAAATAAGGAAAATTAAGATCTTATTGCACAGCAGACTGCATAAACCATTTTTTTTCCATGGTAGAATCTCCAGAACCGTTAGCGTATGGCAGCCTTGGCGCTACATAATTGCGAACTTGGAACGAGCGCGTAATGTTTGGCAAAGTCGTAAACTCAGAATTTACAACCTACGGGTTTCTCGTTGTTTACGACACAAAAATCGAGACAATGCAGCGAAACCTGATGATCTGGATATGGACATGAATTCCTCGTGTCGGAGATTTGTGGCGCTTTGTAGCTGTTGGCTATGAAAGGACTTACTTCCTGTGGTGGAATATCAATGTAGATCTCTTGACAAATGTTAGTGAAAGAAAGAAAATGTGTTACAATACAGTACAGTTTATTTGTTCACTCATATTGTTATTGCTGATACATACCTGTAAGTATGAATACACCCACACATGCACATACATACATATATACATGCAGGTATACATACATATATGTGTGTGTGCACTATGTGTGTATGTATATATATATATATATATATATACAGTATATATATATATATATATATACAAGCATGTTTACATTATAGCCTATAATACATATTACATGTTCATTATGTGTCAGCTGTTGTGATTTCTCTCTATCGCTTTGTGAATAAATGCATACACACATATACATATACTTATATATATATATATATATATATATATTATATATATATATATATTTATATATATATATA
This sequence comes from Palaemon carinicauda, assembly GCF_036898095.1. NCBI lineage: Eukaryota > Metazoa > Arthropoda > Malacostraca > Decapoda > Palaemonidae > Palaemon > Palaemon carinicauda. The sequence goes on along the minus strand of NC_090736.1, from coordinate 47,276,444 downwards.
TATATATATATAAATATATATATATATATACTGTCCACAAATGATTATAGATACCACGTTGCTTTTTATTTCAAACAGCAGGAAAGACTTACATAGTCATTACGGGTCTCGTTACCTGAGAGATCATGCGTGACATAGATTAGAGCCTCAGTCTAAATTGGGACATTATGATTCAAGCGTGTCTGCTGCATAGCTTCAGAAATGGTCTTTTGATGGTCTTGTCAGGGACTAAAAATATCTTCTACTTCCCTTAACTCTGAAGTGCAATGTTTCAGACGGTGGCGTTACAATGTTAGACAGATATATATATATATATATATATATGTGTGTGTGTGTGTGTGTGTGTGTGTTTGTGTGTGCGTGTGTGTGTGTAGAAATCACGAAAGCTGGTCTAGTGTAAAGTAAATTCAGTAGTTTATTAATGACTTTATATTTGTTTTCATTTGTGCATTGAAAAGGTGAGCCAGCCCTTAAAATGAGTTCCTCTCGTGTAGGTCTAAGTTTATTATGTAATTTATGTAAGACTTTCATCGTTAATTTCATTGGATTCTTCATTCAAGTCAGTATATGTAAATTTACAATATTTTTAAGAATCAACTTTTTATTTCACATATTTTTGTTACGAAGTCTTACATAAGCTGTTTGAGAGTGTTATGTGACCATACGAGATAGGAAAAAGGCTTATATAAATGTTTTTTTATATTTTTTTGAAGTATTGCGTCATGTTTGAGAGACAATACGCATTTTTTACATTTGGCCACGTGTTTTGGAAGATTCCCGAAAATCCTAGTATTAGATCTTATCTTTTTTTATTTCGAGGACAAAGGGTGGGCGGAGCTAGCTCAGAGAGAGCCATCTCGCGTTGTGTCAGTATGCGTTCGAGAGAGGGATTTTTTGCCAACCTTATGCCTTTAGGCCAACCCCCACGCTTCCAAATCTTGGACCTGGAATGTTCTGGAAGCAACTAAGTCGTATTTAGATGCCCCAGGGCTGCATAGCAGCAGTAGAGAAGCAGCCGTCCCATTAAAGAGCCAAAATTTACCCCCCCCTCTCTCTCTCTCTCTCTCTCTCTCTGAGTGCCTATAGTGTGTCCTCCTTTAAGTGATTTTGTGCCCAGTGCATAACGTGTGTTAAAATGTTGTTGCAAATTATCCAGGTGATGTTAAATTTATTGTGTTGGGGTGAGTTTTGACATTGTGTAAAGTTTTGTAACAGGCTTTGTAGTAACGTGAAAGGTATCTGTATCCTTATCTAGTTAACTATATTCATTGACTGTTAAGACTAATTAAATAGTGTGTAAAATTCAATTTCAAGTGAAGCAAGCGATCGTATAATTTTCTTAAGTATTATTTATTAATGTCTTAGTCTAAGGTTTATTCAGGTATAATATTTTAAGTCTTGTGATTATATAATTTTCTGATTGTTACAATTTTGTATTACTCTAGGTTTTGTTCAGACTTAATATTTCAAGTGATTTATTTTTGTTTATATATAAATTCTTTCATAGTGTTGTATTTTATATAAAATATGTTTATTTTTGTAAAGCGTGTACTATTCCGATCAGCAGTGTTCAATTTAGTAATCACTCATACCCCTGTTAAAGAATCGAAGTAAGAGTTGTTTGAATAATAATTACCCAGAGTTGTTTTGAGTGTACTTAAGAGACCTTTGTATATTGCTGTCTGGGAGTTATATAACTGTCTTAGAGCTCAGGTGTTAATAATTTCAAGAGTAACATATTTAATGTAAAAAGAAACTGGTGAGTGTGGAACCCAAGAGGTTGTATAGCTTGCCAGCCATAATTTATATAATATTGTATGTTTGGTTCCCAGACACGGGACCATCATATATATATATATATATATATACATATATATATATATATATATATTCATATATATATATACATATATATATATATACATATAATATATTTATATGTATATACACACACACACACACATATATATATATATATATTTATATATATATACACACACACACACACACACACATATATATATATATATATATAAAAAAATCAAAATGTTTGTCCGTGTATGTCCAGACCTCCACGTTTGTCCGCCCCTCTTCCTGGCTATATCCTTGAACTGACTGAGTTCCATTTATTCTACAAACGACCTCACAACAACCGTTGTTCATCTTCTGCTTAGTCATACAGTTTCACATAAAGGATTTCTGCGAAGCCATGTAATTCCAAGTTAAAGAATGTTAGTCTATGAATGCCAGAGAGAGAAAAAATAATTCAGGACATTGTAATACATCATAAAAGCAAAGCCTGCCGTCGCTGGAAATCGCCATAAACTCTGCTTCTGAATTCCTTCGAGCTGGCTGGGTTACCCCCTCACATGCTAACCTTGAAACCTGGCTGCCCTATAGTGGTCTTGAGATCTCCGGAACCCCAAAAAACAATGAATGGGACTCGCTGCAATGTCACAAGACTACATGAAAATGTTATTGAAGCTATGATTTCGACAGGGCCTTTCAAGAATAAAACAGTACTCTTTCCAAGAATACCTTTAGTCCCATCTGATAGTGAAATTCCCTTCCAATTTAGGCGATTCCAGTTCCCAGTTAAGCCCTGTTTTGCATTTACCATCAGCAAAGCACAGGGACAAACACTGATGGCAATTGATATTGATCTCTCCGGTGATTGCTTTACACATGGATTCTTCTACGTTTCTGTTTCAAGGAATGGAAATGGAAATAATCTGTACATCAACGCTTCCAACAACAGAATCAGAAATGTGATTTATCATGAAGCTCTGCAATAAGAATATCTAACATTAAACTGAAATATTCAATTGTGAAAATAAAGTCATCAAATTTAATTTCTCAAAAACAGCAGGGAATAAAGAAGGAAGCCGGGAGCAAAAGGGTTAATTTTCGCATCAGTGAACCATAAACTTTGAGCTAGAACTTATTATTTTTCAATCCTTAGATAATGATTTTGTCACATCCGGTATTCTTATACGAATTTATATTCAAAAGAAGTTCATTCATACAACTTTTTATGCCTCTTCGAGTACTTCTTTAAAAGTTTTTCCTCTGATTCTTTTGTGAAATACTCATTTTATCTTTAATCTATATCTTCCTCCACACACGAAGGAAAGTATATTTTATTTTATTTTTTTTTTTCTTTAGCACATACTCCGTGAACCTGTTTAAAAGCAAACCTTAAATCCAATGAAACGAAAGTAACATCAGTTGCGAGTAATTAGGGATCATAAATAGCAAGTACCTGGACCCAAATGTGCAATTACAGTTATTTTTCTGCAACATAAGAGCGCTTTGTGTTGTCGTTATATCCAATTTCGTAATTACGCAGTCGTCTTTATGCTCTCAAGTAATTCTATTCTCTCATAACTGGGAATGTCCTTCATTTTACCAGTTTTGAGCAAGCTATTTATTCGATATACCTCTTTGTTTTTGTTAGCTTTCAAATGTTATTACCTGAGCTACAGTAGTCCTTTATACTTCCATTATAAGGTATCGATATACAAAGTATAGTCTCTCCAATTGTTCACTGATACATCATTAGAGGTTTATAGGTTTTAAAGGCCATTCATGAATGGTAGAGCCAAGGGACAGTGGCAATGCCCTAACTAGCAGGATAAAATTATGCCCTAGAGACTAGCCATATTGTACTGTATATACTGTGACGGGCCGAGAGAAGGTTGTGAACTCAAATGCAGGATGCAATCAACTGAGTTATAATATTATAGAACACTCTCCTTCATATACAAAACCTCAAGGCAACAAGACATAACATGTTTACAAGACAGACAATGTCACAGAGGAAAACCGGAGACGTGAATTTTCATGTTCGTTTTAGTGTGAGGGAAGAGCGCAGATACAAGCATAATATATACAAAAGGAATTATGTACAATTGTGTGACACACGGTTGGTACATGGCTCCCCCCCTAAAAATAACATACTGTACATGTTAAATAGGGAGCCCTGATCTAGAGAGGCGAACTGTAGGCGGGTCATCTGGCAGAAGATAAGCAGGTTTTAGACGATCAATGGAGACCCAGTCTTCTTTGCCCCGAATGTTTAGGAGGAATGCTTTCGGACTGCGTCGGATCACAAGGAAAGGACCCGTGTAAGTGGGCGTTAGTAGTTGCTTGCTGGTGTCGTTGCGCAAGAAGACGTGCGTTGCAGAGTGCAAGTCCGTTGTTATGTGATGCTTCGCTGGGGGCTTGTAAGTCTGGCGGCACGGAGTAAATTTTCCCACGACATGACGTATGTGCTGGAGATTGTCGGAGGAGGTTGTAGAAGGAAAAAATTCGAAAGGGACGACCAACGGGTCGCCATACACCATTTCAGCTGCCGAGACGTCGAGGGCGTCTTTAGGAGTGGTCCTTAGTCCCAGGAGGACCCAGGGAAGCTGAGTAAACCAGTTGCAATCCTTGCAGCGGGACATCAAAGCTGCTTTGAGGGTGCGATGAAAACGTTCAACCATTCCATTGGCAGCGGGGTTGTAGGCCGTTGTGAGATGTAGGGTGATGCCCAGGAGATTCGCTAATGACGTCCACAATTGAGAGGTGAAAGTGGTTCCCCTGTCAGAAGTAATATGCTCAGGGATACCGAATCTTGAAATCCATCCAGAGAGTAAGGCAGATGTACATGAGGCGGACGTTGCAGTTTCCATGGGAATGGCTTCAGGCCAACGAGTGGAGCGGTTGATGACGGTAAACAGGTAACGATGTCCTTGTGATGTGGGTAGGGGGCCTACAACGTCGACGTGAATGTGTGCGAAACGACGCTGAGGTTGAGGAAAGGTGCCCACTCCTGAATCCGTGTGTCGATGTACTTTGGAAGTTTGGCAAGAAGTACAGGTGCGGACCCAATCCTTAGCATCCTTAGATATACCGTGCCTAATGAACTTTGCCTTCAGCAGCTGTGCAGTAGAACGGCACGAGGGATGTGAAAGGCCGTGAATGAAATCAAACACCTGTCGGCGCATGGGGGCAGGAATCCAAGGTCGCGGTCTACCAGTACTGATGTCACAGGGGAGGGTGGTGTTGGAGTCTTCGAGGGGAAAGTCTTCCCAACGGAGGGACGTGTAGGATGTCCTTCAGGCTTGATACTCTGGATCCTGTCGTTGGGCTTCAGCCAGGGCGTTGTAATCCAATCCTAGTTGAACGGCAGCCAACGTGTTTCTTGACAGGGCATCGGCAACGGGATTCAGTTTCCCAGAGACGTATTGAAGGGTGCAATTGTATTCAGCCACGGCGGAGAGATGTCGGCGTTGACGGGCGGACCAGGCGTCAGACTGTTGAGTGAAGGCGTGCACCAGAGGCATGTGGTCTGTGCCAATGACGAAGGGCGTACCTTCTAAGAAATGGCGAAAGTGACGGACAGCCAAGTGCACCGCCAGCAATTCTCGATCGAAGGTAGAATAACCCGATTCTGCCTTGGACAGTTTTCTGCTGAAGAAGGCCAATGGGCGGGGCGAGCCTTTGACCACCTGCTCGAGTACTGCACCAATAGCGACGTCGCTGGCATCGGTGGAGAGAAGGAGAGGGGCGTGTGGGATAGGAAGAGTGAGAGCCGCAGCAGTTGATAGGGCCTTCTTTGCATTGCAGAAGGCTGCTTCTTGAAGGGGACCCCACGTCAGGTCCTTTGGCTTGCCCTTGAGGGAGGCGTAGAGGGGAGCAAGAGTGGCGGCAATGGCTGGCAGAAAGCGGTGATAATAGTTGATCATGCCTAAGAATTCCTGCAGAGCTTCGACGGTCGAGGGCGCGGGGAAGTTCTGAACGGCTGCTACCTTCTCAGGGAAGGGATGGACTCCTTCAGGAGTGATGCGGTGCCCTAAGAACGTCACTTCATTGGCGCCAAAGGTACAGTTGTTGTACCGGACTACAAGGCCGTTTTGTTGCAGGCGGTCGAGCACGATGAGCAGGCGACGGAGGTGTTCCTCTTTTGAGAAGGAGAACACAAGTATGTCGTCCACATAACATACACAGAAAGGGAGGTCCCCTAAGATGCCATGCATGAGACGTTGAAACGTTACCCCAGCATTACGAAGGGCAAAACAGGAGTAATTGAAGGTGTATGTACCAAACGGAGTGATGATGGCGGTCTTGGGCATGTCTTCTGGGTTCATAGGCACCTGATAATACCCCTTCAGGAGGTCGAGCGTAGAAAAAACCTTCGCTTTGTGCAGGTAGGAGGTCACGTCGGCAATGTTTGGGAGGGGGTAGTGATCCGGTTCTGTTTGCATGTTCAGGCGCCTGTAATCCCCGCACGGACGGAGGGAGCTGTCTTTCTTCAGAACGATGTGTAAGGGTGACGACCATGGGCTGGAGGCCTTTTGGCAAAGGCCCATTTTCTCCATTTCGGTGAACGTCTGTTTGGTGGCTGCCAATCGTTCCGGTGCCAGACGTCTGAATTTTGCGAAGACTGGGGGTCCCGTCGTCTTGATATGGTGATAAATACCGTGCTTGGCAGGAACCGTGGCTGTTTGGCGATGTTCTGGACGGAAAACTTCCCGGTACGACGTGAGGAGGTGGGCGTAGGCATCCGTGGGTGCGCTTATGTGGAGAGCGAAGTTAGAGGGGGCGGGTTGAAGAGGTGTTGACAAGTACGAGTCTGCGTTGACCAATCGTCGGTGGGCGACATTGACCAAAAGGTGGACATGAGAGAGGAAATCCGCACCGAGGATTGGCATTGTGACATCAGCAACGAGGAACTTCCAATTGAATTTACTGTTTCCAAACGATAATGTGAGGTTCTCGTAACCGTAGGTGGATATCGCAGATCCGTTGGCAGCTACCAAGCGGACGTCGGCAGATGTAGACAGACTACGTCGTGCCTTGAAGAGTTTCCTTGGCAAAAGAGAACGACAAGCACCCGTGTCTACCAAAAATCGCACGGCCGTTCCTGCATCCTGTAAAAAGAAAAGATTAGAAACACGGGAGGCCACCGCCACAAGCGATGGCCTACTTACAAGTTTTTTGGCCACTGACAATCCTTGGCACATTTCTTCGCGATTGCCCCGAATCTGAAGTGGTAGTAGCAAAACTGCGGCGGATGGGAGGTAGTAAGTGGCTGTAGAAGTCGTTCGTTGGGGCGCGAGCGATCGGTGGGTGGTGGGCGGCTTTGTCGTCACTTCGGCACATCACGGGGTAGGCGTGTATGTCCTACGGCATTCATGTCAGCTTCGGTTGACGTTGAATAGGCATCCTCTTCGTCAGGGGTGGAGGCGTTGATGGAGGTCTTGAAGTGGCTGTCCATAAGGGCGTCGGCTTTGGTCATCAAGTCTTTTATTGGTAAACTATCGACATCGGGTATGGCAGCGCGTACAGGTTCGTGTAAACGGCGTATCCAAAGGGCACGAAGTAGGCTCACCTCACGAGGAGAGCCGTCTGCGGCAGGTTGAAGGCGAGCGATACTGGTCATTTCCCTGAGGGCAAGCGAAGCCCTTTGGTCCCCCAACGGTTGTTGCGAGAGCTTTGCTATACGGGCGGCTGGCGACGGCGAGTACTGCTGCAGAAGGTATGTTTTGAGGGCGTCATACGCTATTGGGGTGTCTCCTTGTTCACAAAGCCAGTCGGATATTTCTGGGAAGGTGTCCTCGGGTATCGCCGCGAGAACATAATCCGCTTTGGTGGTTGAGCGAGTCACGCCCCTGATACGAAACTGGACTTCTGCGCACTGAAACCAAGCAAACGCCTCTCCGCTGGCAAACGATAAAAGTTTAAATGGATCGGCCGCAGCACCAACTGCCGTAGAGTCCGCCATAGTACTACCAACGATGAAGGGACGACGGGGTGGGGGTGGAAGGCGGCGGGAGCGAGTCAACTTCCGGGGTCACCAATGTGACAGGCCAAGAGAAGATTGTGAAATCAAAGGCAGGATGCAATCAACTGAGTTTTAATATTATAGAACACTCTCCTTTATATACAAAACCTCAAGGCAACAGGACATAACATGTTTACAAGACAGACAATGTCCCAGAGGAAAACCGGAGACGTGAATTTTCATGTTCGTTTTAGTGCGAGGGAAGAGCGCAGATAAAAGCATAATATATACAAAAGGAATTCTATACAATTGTGTGACACACGGTTGATACAATATCGTAACGTGCCGAGAGAAGGTTGTGAACTCAAAGGCAGTGTGAAAGCAACTGAGTTAGTTTATTGTAGAACACTCTCCTTTATATATAAAATCTCAAAGCAACAAGAATTTTCATGTTGAGAAATCGACAATGTTACAGAGGAAAAAAGCAGACATGATTTTTCAGGTTCTTTTTAGTGCGAGGGGAGAGCGAAGATACAAGCACAAAATGAACTATGTACGATCGTATGACACACGGTTGGTATATGACTCCCCCCCAAAAATGACATACTGTACATGTTAAATAGGGCGCCCTGATCTAGAGAGGCGAACTGTAGGCGGGTCATCTGGCAGAAGATAAGCAGGTTTTAGTTTTAGACGATCAATGGAGACCCAGCCTTCTTTGCCACTGGGTTCATAGGCACCTGATAATACCCCTTCAGGAGGTCGAGCGTAGAGAAAACCTTTGTTTTGTGCAGGTAGGAGGTCATGTCGGCAATGTTTGGGAGAGGGGAAGTGATCCGGTTCTGTTTGCATGTTCAGGCACCTGTAATCCCCGCACGGACGGAGGGAGCCGTCTTTCTTCAAAACGATGTGTAAGTGTGACGACCATGGGCTGGAGGCCTTTTGGCAAAGGCCCATTTCCTCTATTTCGGCGAACGTCTGTTTGGCGGCTGCCAATCGTTCCGGTGCCAGACGTCTAAATTTTGCGTCTTGATATGGTGATAAAAACCCAGCTTGGCAGGAACCGTGGGCGTTTGGCGAAGTTCTGGACGGAAAACTTCCGGGTACGACGTGAGGAGGTGGGCGTAGGCATCCGTGGGTGCGCTAATGTGGAGAGCGAGGTTAGAGGGGGGGGGGGGGGGTGTTGAAGAGGTGTCGACAGGTACTAGTCTGTGTTGACCAATCGTCGGGGGGCGACATCGACCAGAAGGTGGAAATGAGAGAGGAAATCTGCACCGAGGATTGGCAATGTGACGTCAGCAACGAGAAATTCCAATTGAATTTACCGTTTCCGAATGATAATGTGAGGTTCTAGTAACCGTAGGTTGGTATCGCAGATCCGTTGGCAGCTACCAAGCGGACGTCGGCAGATGTAGACAGACTACGTCGTGTCTTGAAGAGTTTCCTTGGCAAAAGAGAACGACAAGCACCCATGTCTACCAAAAATCGCACGGCCGTTCCTGCATCATGTAAAAAGAAAAGATTAGAAACACGGGAGGCCACCGCCACGAGCGATGGCCTACTTACACGTTTTTTGGCCACTGACAATTCTCGGCACATTTCTTCGCAGTTGCCCCGAATCTGAAGTGGTAGTAGCAAAACTGCGGCAGATGGGAGGTAGTAAGTGGCTGTAGAAGTCATTTGTTGGGGCGCGAGCGATTGGTGGGTGGTGGGTGGCTTTGTCACTGCTTCGGCACGTCACGGTGTAGGCGTGTATGTCCTACGGCATTCATGTCAGCTTCGGTTGACGTTGAATAGGCATCCTCTTCGTCAGGGGTGAAGGCGTTGATGGAGGTCTTGAAGTGGCTGTCCATATGGGCGTCGGCTTTGGTCATCAAGTCCTTTATGGGTAAACTATCGACATCGGGTATGGCAGCGCGTATAGGTCCGAGTAAACGGCGTATCCAAAGGGCACGAAGTAGGTTCACCTCACGAGGAGAGCCGTCTGCGGCAGGTTGAAGGCGAGCGATACTGGTCATTTCCCTGAGGGCAAGCGAAGCCCTTTGGTCCCCCAACGGTTGTTGCGAGAGCTGAAAAAGCTTTGCTACACGGGCGGCTGGCGACGGCGAGTACTGCTGCAGAAGGTATGTTTTGAGGGCATCATACGCTATTGGGGTGTCTCCTTTTTCACAAAGCCAGTTGGACATTTCCGGAAAGGTGTCCTCGGGTATCGCCGAGAGAACATAATCTGCTTTGGTGGTTGAGCGAGTCACGCCCTTGATGCGAAACTGGACTTCTGCGCACTGAAACCAAGCAAACGCCTCTCCGCTGGCGAACTGTGATAGTTTTAATGGGGCAGCCGCAGTGCCAACTTCTGTAGAGTCCGTCATAGTACCAACGATGGAGGGGCGAGGGGGGTGGGGGTGGAAGGCGGTGGGAGCGAGTCGACTTCCGGGGTCACCAATGTAACGTGCCGAGAGAAGGTTGTGAACTCAAAGGCAGTGTGAAAGCAACTGAGTTAGTTTATTGTAGAACACTCTCCTTCATATACAAAATCTCAAAGCAACAAGAATTTTCATGTTAAGAAATCAACAATGTTACAGAGGAAAAAAGCAGACATGATTTTTTAGGTTCTTTTTAGTGTGAGGGGAGAGCGAAGATACAAGCACTAAATGAACTATGTACGATCGTGTGACACACGGTTGGTACAATACAAAGATCAGAGCCTAAGACCCCTCTCCACCCAAGCTATGAACAGGAAGAGCCAGGCAATGGCTGCTTACGACTCAGCAGGTAGGCCTATAGGCTCCCCATACTCCTCATCCTTAGCTCGCAAAAGATGTTGAGGTTGCCGACACTAAAAGAAACTATCAAGCTTGACCGGGAATCGAACCTCCATCCGACAACTCGACAAGCAGGGACATTTCCAATAGGGTTCCACAATCCTAATCTGGTAAATTTACATAAAATATTATAAATCATCTGAAGGCGTCTTATCTTAGTTTCCTTTTTTTTTCTTAAAGTCTCAAAGAAAACGAGGAAATATATTTTACGTCACGAAATTCAAGAGACTTATAATTAAATCGTTTCGGAAACTTTAAGAGACTAGAGACAGACTGAAATATAACCAGGAATTTACGCACACACACACACACACACATATATATAATATATATATATATATATATATATATATATATATATATATATATATATATATATATATATATATATATATATATATATATAGTTAGTGTTTAGTTAGTTAATCATTTAGTCAGGTAGCATAATGAACCTACTGAATTACACTTTATCATTTCCAAAGGACGTGGCAAAAGAATTTTCTAATGAATGAGTACAGAAAGTAGGAGTCAGATAAAGTCCAAGAAGCTGAGAAGCTAATCTGGAACAGATTGATTGATTGATTGATTTAAAGTTTTCAGGCATCCTGGCATAATCTGGAACAGACCAAGGAAAAGTAAGCGCCAGAAAGCAAGTCAGTTATGGACGACGGGGCACTCACTGCCTGTATTCACCTTTAACGTTGTTACAGTTCGTGGATCAAGGCAAACTGTAAGCTGTACACATGGCTACGATGTAGGATAAGCACTGCCTAATGTCCAAAATACCATTTAACCTTTTCCAAGCTTCAACGCAAATTCTTTACTTTGAGGAAAATTTCATAACTTTTTCCACTTCAATTAAAGAAATTACTTGATAACTACAATCTGTTCACGATAACTATGGAGTTTTTAGATGTTTAAATTCGAGGGATAACCAACAAATTAACAAATAAGAAAATCAAACAATAACAATCTGAAATCGAAATCCTGTTATCTTCATACTAATTTGACATTTGGTAACTTCAGTAATAAAGTTTTAATGTACTGCTTCAAAGAATATTAATCAAAACAGGATTTTAAAATGGAATAAGTTAACAAACGTAGAAATTGGACTGAGAAAGAAAAGAAGACACGTAAAGAGGCCAGAAAATGGTAATAATATTGAAACCTTGTAGCATCTTGCTTTTCTAACTAGGGTTGTAGCGTTGCTAATAATAATAATGATGATGATGATGATGATGATGATACTACTACTACTACTACTACTACTACTAATAATAATAATAATAATAATAATAATAATATCTAAATCAAAAAGAATGTTAAAGAAAAAGGTCTTCGGGTTTATCCGCCAGAGTAATTGTACTTGTCAATCAATACGACTTCAGATCTGAAGTCAACATTTGATATGGGTCATATGTAGACCCCAGATATGAAGCTTCTGACCCAAATTCCAAAATTACAATAATTTTTTCAGCAACTTAAAAAAAAAAAAAAAAAAGACTCGTTGCGTGATCAGCAAACTCTAATTAAGTACACATAACCAGCAATTTAGCGTGGACCCCAATGCTGTAATTACATAGCCTAAATGGTCCAAAATCACTGAATTCTAAATCGGTAAATGAAAATGTCTTCCACATGCACGCATTCCATCTAGTCGTTTCAGTATGGATTTATCTTTGTTTAGTTCAACATTTTTTTTTTCGGTCAGAGAGATATTGTAATCTACGATTATTTTTTATTCTCATTGTCTTTTAGATATTAATCGTCACGTCAACATTTCAGAATTCATTGGGTAAAATCATCAGTCAATGAAATAAATTCAATGAAATATATTCACACGAGTCGTGGTATGATAATGAAACAATATCCTACAGATTTTGAAGATTTGAGAACAAAGCCCTTGAATATTATTGGGTATTAAATGGCAGGACAGGGTTAGAAATTGAACTATAAGAGTGATTACTCGAGGGCCATATGTGGATGAGATCATGGGGGGGGGGGGGGGGGGGTTTAGATGGAGATGGTTTGGTTAGGCTATTCGCACTCCCCAAGAGAGATTAGTTCACCAAACGTTTAACTGGGGTCCACAAGGCACTGGGAGAGCTGGAAGACCCAGGCTTACATGGCTGAGGAATATGAAGCGTGAAGTAGGAGATGATGAATGCAGAAGTTTTGATTTAAAAGCTCACGATAAAAATGACTGGCGAAACCTAACCGACGCTCTTTGCGTCAATAGGCGCAGTGGAGAGTGGAGAAACAAAACCTTCATGATGATCAGCAATTTGGTTCTATCTGAAGACTTTTAACCTTTGGATAAACAGCTGTTTTCTTAAGAAGATGTTCTTGGTCGCATTCATTAGTTTCTTATCATTTAGAAACAGTATATGTATGCCTCTATCTTAGTCTAACAGGAATGCATAAGGGTTACATTGGCAAATCAAGAAAATTCAGTCACTGATAATGTAACTGGTGGAATTTCTGAGACTTGTTTTACTCCAGTGGGACGAGAGCTACCTTGACAAGAACCACTAATATCATATATTCTCTCTCTCTCTCTCTCTCTCTCTCTCTCTCTCTCTCTCTCTCTCTCTCTCTCTCTCTCTCTCTCTCTCTCTCTCTCAACAATGAAACTCAACCAAATTCCAAATAACTAACTACTTAGGTCATTCTAAAAATTAAAGATTTTGACGAATCCATCCATAACTTTACTCTCTCTCTCTCTCTCTCTCTCTCTCTCTCTCTCTCTCTCTCTCTCTCTCTCTCTCTCTCTCTCTCAACAATGAAACTCAACCAAATTCCAAATAACTAACTACTTAGGTCATTCTAAAAATAAAAGATTTTGACGAATCCATCCATAACTTTGCTCTCTCTCTCTCTCTCTCTCTCTCTCTCTCTCTCTCTCTCTCTCTCTCTCTCTCTCTCTCTCTCTCTCAACAATGGAACTCAACCAAATTCCAAATAACTAACTACTTAGGTCATTCTAAAAATTAAAGATTTTGACGAATCCATCCATAACTTTGCCCTCTCTCTCTCTCTTCTCTCTCTCTCTCTCTCTCTCTCTCTCTCTCTCTCTCTCTCTCTCTCTCTCTCTCTCTCAACAATGAAACTCGACCAAATTCCAAATAACTAACTACTTAGGTCATTCTAAAAAAAGATTTTGACGAATCCATCCATAACTTTGCTCTCTCTCTCTCTCTCTCTCAACAATGAAACTTAACCAAATTCCAAATAAATACTTAGGTCAATCTATATAAGATTTTATTGAATCCATACCTTTACTTCGCAGTAAAACTCAAGGAGCTTCAATGTGAGTTCAGCAAGTTATTAAATTTACGGACAAGAAGGAAGAAGAGAGAGAGAGAGAGGACACATTATATATTACCTAAGAAATACTTCACGTGAAAAAGTTTTTATCATATTCGTGTATTGTTCTTATCGTAAATTAGTTATTCAAGGGATATATAGTAACATAGAAAATGCAACAAAATAATTGTAAGATAAATGCATTAAAACAGATTGTAGTGGAGACAAACTTATACGGGATATAATTAATAAGGTGGGCATTATATTAGTAGAAATATAAATAGAACTAATAACATTAATAAGTGTCACTAAAGGGGATGACAATAACGAAAACAAGAAAAGAGAGGTAAAGATAAGTCTTACGTTTTATCATTTGTTCTATTTAGCAAAGAATCACCACTGGGAAACTTTCCGTTTTACCATTGTTTCGTATTTCAGAAAAATCACAAAATTCGAGAAATCGTATTTGGCCTCAACACTGGCCGAAATTACAGAAAATTCACGAAAGGTAGTTCTATGATATTTATTTTATTTTTTTTTATTTATCTTTTTTTTACACTCTCATCCCTATTCAGTCTTTTTGGATAATTACAACCTTTACGAATCATCTCCAGACCATCAATTGTAGTCATTTCAATACTCACAGTACTGTACTAGAGAACTCTACTAAATTGCTCAAGTCTATACCTTCAATAATTCTTTACTAAGAATTTCACCAAAATCAAAACATTTGAAAATTCATCCTTATTTATTCTCATCCATCTTCAACAAAGCCATTGAGAATTCATCTTCCGTTTCGTCCCTCGTTGGCATTTTCTTACAAAGGCAGGAGCTTTCACAAACAAGCAAACAGTGTCACGAGGCATCAAGACAATGGTGGTTGAAGGGGGAATGAGGGATGCGAGACAAACACTGCCCGTTGGAGAGGGAATGGAGGAAATGAGACGGAATAATGGAAAACGATTACTGTTTAAGCTGGGTTTACACGATCGAACGGTTCATCGAACCCGGTTGACGAACCTGTCTGCCAAACGGTTCGACGAGGTGGAGTCAGCCACAAATGCATAAGGTTTGTGGACAATGAAGCCCCGCCCACAAACGTCAGGAGGGAACAGACTTTCTTCGAACCGTTCGACGAACGTGTTCGACAACCGAATACCCCATTCCTACGTTCGAGCATCACTTCAAACACTTGTGTTTCGAACCGCGTTCGACGAACCCTTCGACCGTGTAAACCCGCCTTTAGACACAGGGAAGAACCACCAACTCCTTCCCGGAATATATTGTCTGCCGTGAGGGGAATGTCACCCCAACTGAAACTCAAGTTGCGTCCTGGCTTTAGACGACTCTTTATTGACTAACAGAGCTTTCATTACTCAGCTGTCAGTATCATATCAGGTATTTATTCATGGGCCCGCTCTGTTCTGTTGTTGCCACCTAGAATTGTCTGACGATAACTTTGAAATGAAGCTTGTTGCTGAAGGGATGGTTTCTGCCTTGGGTCCCCGTTTGGATATGAAGAATTTTAAAGATGGAAAATATTCTTAAAATTCTAATTTATATCTTTGATAATTTATATTGAAAAAAAATTCGCCAGCCTCTTTATTTTCTTCTAAATTTTTTTTAATTCTTTCACAAAACATTGAGTAAGAAAAAATTATGATAATGGATACGTTGATAAAAAAAAATCTTAATCTTCTTTATTGTTTATGTAATTACCAAAGCAATGTTCTTTTTAAACAATTATCGGATTTTTCCTTTTCTACATAACCAATTCGTGACAGCTGGTGCGTTATGCGAAAAAAAAAAGAAAAAAAACGGATTTTGAGTGAAGCGAAAAATCTATTTTTGGGTGAGGTAGCCATGTCATCCTGATGTAAGTTCCTAAAGGGTAGCTTCCTAGGGTATATTTTACTACAGTGATAATCCCAGAGAATTTTACTTTAAGGTATCCAGAATTCTAACTCCTAGAGCGAATATCCATAAATAAATCTAACAAGGATATCGCATAATATCAGAGGACGTACTCTTGACAAGTCACATAGCTATCTTCACCACGAACAGTATTAACGTTTCAAGGGGTTACAATGACAAGAATCTGAAACGAGAATGAAAAGAGAGCCGTTCATAAGGAATCTCTCCTGTTCCGTTTCCAGTGTGTATCTGATGACGGCAGCAGCGCCATCTTTATTCCTTGTAGCGATATATGAGGTGCTACAGATACTGTATCATAGGGAAGGGTCAATAAGCTCTTTTACGATAAAAGGAAGGGCAGGTCCATCAAGACGACATGGCTACCTCACCCAAAAATAATATTTTTCGCTTCGCTCAAAATCTATTTTTTGGGCTCAGGCCATGTCGTCCTGATGGAGGTTTACCAAAGCATTACTGTATCTGTGGATTCTCAACCGGTGCTGTACCCTCAAAAAAGTATTTTCCTGGTCCGTCTAGACCTAGAGACCTATGATGTTACCGTCATACATCATTTCATCTCAGCATGAACTGTGTTAATGCTTCCTACCCCCTACAGGGAAAAGTCGTACTAGACTCTGGAAAAAGTCTCGAGGAGTACATAATAACTATGGATGAAAAAATAACAAGCTTGTATAGTGGTCTCGCCCTATACATTATAAAGCAAAGTTAGTATAAGAGTCACCAATGTCAGTATGAATTCCTGACATATCCCCCAATGTATCTACTTTTATTAAGAAATGTTGGGTCTGGAAATAGATTCAGTTCTCCCTCCAAGAACTGGACGTGGCCTTCCTCTCTAGATAGAGCCACTATTTCACTAACTCTGGCCCCCAAAGCGAGTACAAACAGAAATATGACTTTTAATTCAAATCCTTCTAAGCGCAGTCTTCATTGTTCATTATTTAGGAACAATGAAGAATCTTATCTAATGACCATGAAATGGGTCTTGGAGGCGCTGAAGGACTAAGCCCAAATCTTTTTCTCATTGCTAAGGAGAGAAAATACTGAGATGTAGGTTACGGGTTTTCTGTGATGAAGCGAAGACAGTCGACTTCTGTACTCGCTGAGACAGGGATGGATTCGGTAGAGGTACGAACTTTAGTCGTAGTTCCAATGCCAGAGGGAACCACACGATGTTTGGCCACTTGTGGGCCACTATTGCCGCTTTCCCTTGAAGGATCTCAGTTTGTCGAGGACCTTCAAAAGGAGGTTGTGCGGAGGGAACAGATAAATACTGGACCATCTGTTCCAGTCTAGGGACATAGCGTCCACCGCCTCCGCTAGCGGATCCTCGTATGGGGACACATAACGATCTATTTTCTTGTTGTCTTTCTTCGCAAAGAGGTCTATCTGCAGCTCCGGGACTTGACTCGCGATAAAGGAGAACGATCATGCGTCTAGGGACCATTCTGACTCTATTGGTGTAAACCTGGATAGATAAAGCGTCCGCTGTCACATTGCGGAACCCTTGAATGTGAACTGCTGACAGGTGCCATTTCTTCCTTTCCGCCAAACGGAATATGGCCAACATCACTTGGTTGATTTGAGGTGACCTCGACCCTTGTTGATTCAAGCATCTCACTATCACCTCGCTGTCTAGAAGCAATCTTATGTGGGTCAAGTGGCGAGGAGATACTTTCTTTAGTGTCAGAAGTACTGCCATGGCTTCTAGAAAGTTGATGTGAAATGACTTGAAAAGATTGGACCAAGCTCCTTGGACTCTCTTCTGATGAGAGTGACCTCCCCAGCCTTTCTTTGAAGCGTCTGTGTGGATAGTCACTGATGGGGGAGGAGGTTGATGCGTATTTTCTCCAGACTCCTGTTGCATCCTTTAGCTGTGCTCTTAGCACTGGATCTATTATCGAAGCAAACTGTAGAGAATCCAGCACTCTCTCCTGTTCGCGTCTTGATATCCGTTTGGATTTCAATAGTCTCTTGACAGATCCTGCTATTTCTTTCCTCTTCTTCCCAGGAATGGAAAGTCGATGTGACTCCAAATTCCAGTGGATTCCCAACCACTGAAACTTTTGAGCTGGAGATAGTCGAGACTTTTTGATGTTGATTTTGAATCCCAGATGTTCCAGGAATTGGATCACTGTCTTAGAGGCTTGCATGCATTCTGTCCTTGATGCTGCCCACACCAGCCAGTCGTCCAAGTAGACCACTACTTGGATCCCCTTTAGGCGTAATTGATGGACGGCTGCGTTGCAAGCTTCGTGAAAATCATTGGGGCTATGTTTAGCCCGAAAGGCATGGCTCTGAAGGCGTAAAGTTTTCTATGTAACTTGAAGCCTACGTAGGAGGAGAGGTGACGATTAATTGGAATGTGCCAATAAGTGTCAGACAAGTCTATAGAGATGGTATATGACCTTTTGGGCAGTAGGGTAATTATGTGTTGAACTGTGAGCATTCTGAACTTGTAGTTCACTATGAACTTGTTGAGTGGTGACAAGTCTAGAATGACTCTTAGTTTTTCTAAGTCCTTCTTTGGAACACAAAACAGCCTTCCTTGGAACTTGATGGACTTAACTTTTCGGACTACTCTTTTCTCTAAGAGTTCTCGGACATATTCTTCCAGAACGGGGGTTAGAGTGTTGGAAGAATTGAGGAAATTGAGGTGGAGGACTGCTCCAGTTCCACCCTAGTCCATTCTTTTTTAGGCTGTGGGCCCAGGGATCGAAGGTCCAACGATCCCTAAATAGATGTAGTCTCCCTCCTACTGGAAGCATCTCACTTCTGTTGTTGTGGACCTGAGGCCTTGCCTCCTTGACCGCATCCTCTCCTGGATCCCCTTCCCCTTGAAGGGGGTCTAGAAGAACCTCTGGCTGTTCCTCTAGCTTTTGAATGAAAGGAAGAAGTCTGCCTTTCGAAGGCTGGGTTAAAAACTGGCGACTGTGTCGCCACTTGTTGAGGTACCAGCTGGTACGTGGTTGGAGGTTGTGCCACTATCTGAGGCACCGCGGTCGCAGGAAGTTGTTGTTGTTGCTGTCGGTAGGGTTTAGCCGGCCGAGAAGATAGCCTAGGCCTTTTTTTCTTCTTCTAGGGTTGGGGACCCTCATCCGGAGAAGACTTTCTCTTAAGATCTAAGCCCCACTTTTTGAGAAGGTTCCTATTCTCCATGGCAGCCTTGTCTACTACCTCTTTAACCACTTCGTTGGGAAAGAGGTCCTTACCCCAGATACAAGAGGAGATCAGCTTCCTCGGTTCGTGCCTCACCGCAGCCGAGGCGAACACGAAGTCTCTACAGGCTTTCCTAGCTTTAATAAAGCTATAGAGATCCTTCATAACTGTGGCCAGATGGGTTTTGGCCAATACCATGAACATGTCCTGGTTCTTGGGGTCCCTTGCCATCATTTCTAATGTCGTTTGCAAGAACATCGATGCCGCAAGTCTTTCTTTCGTCTCTTGCTCTCTGCACAAGAGAAACTCCGACAGCTTTGAAAATTCCTCACCAAACTGACGTTCAGCAATATCAGCTTCCAGCTTCCCGACTGAGAAGGTAAGGTGGACGTCCTTCTAGTCTTTTTGGTCCAAGGGCAAGGCCAGAGATAACGGCTTGCACTCCTCCAAGGAGGGGCATGGTTTCCCTGCCTCCACCGCCTTTAAGGCTGCCTTATATCCCTTTTCCATGAAGGGAAAGGCTCTGGTTGGAGAGGCCACAAAGGAGGGAAGCTTTGAGTTCGTGAAGCCCCTCTCTTTCATCGAGCTCGCTAGTAACACCTGTGCTTTACTATGGTCAAGAACTATGACCTCCTTCAGCTCCGTCTCCTCCTTTGAGGCTGGCCCCTTCTTAAGATGGACATAGCAGTCCGAGTAAGAGTCTTTGTTGGGCCAAAATTCTACATTTTCCAGGGGAATTGCTCCCAACTTCTCCGAAATAACAATCTTCCCGGTTGTCATTGGCATGTGTTCGGCATACCTCCAAGGATTGGTACCCGAGCACAAAGGAAGATCCTTCACGTTGAGTCCTTCTGGGGCCCACGTGATGCTGCAAGTCTACGTATCTCCAGTTTCATTGCAGCTTCCTTTTCATCATTCTTCTTTTGTATTTGTTGAATCATCTCAACAATAGAAGAAAGAGTCCTTCCCAGGTCATCTGGGATAGCAGACGATGTAGAGGTAACAGGTTCTGGGGCCGGAACCAATGTAACCGACACCTCGTCAATTTCTTCCTCTTATATTTCAAGAGCCTGGGACCGCTCCTTCTCCCAGAAGGTCCTTCTCTGTATAATCCGACACCTCCGACATCCTATCGTCCAATTGGATGTCTTGAAGGGCGGCCGAGACTTCAGAATCTACCGGATTCTGGGCAGTTGGTATCTCCTCCTGAGGCTGAGGAATGATTGCATCACCCGATGCCTTAGGGAAAAGGTAGGCCCTCATTTTCTCATTTGGAAGGTAGGGGCCTGAAGTGTTTTTCTGAAAACCCCTCACCCAAGTTCGTAACTTTTCCTTGCCAGCATCCCTTGACTCCGCCGACTTAGGGGTGTCAAATGCCTCGGTAATCAGGTTAGAACATATGGTACAAACCTGAGGGTCCCAATACCGGAGATCACCTTTGGAGGTTGCGCGTGCTGCATGCCTCCTGCAAAACTGATGTCCACAGAAGTTCTTGCTGCGGACATTGCAGAACATACTCCCGCACTTCGGATGGTCCTCCTGTAAAGAGAAGAAAAACCCTGAGTATCAAGTGAAGGCTTTTCACTTATATAAAAACATGTAGCTTACACAGTAAAGCTATAAATGAAAGAAGGAAAGACACACACTTGTATTACCTGTCCAGCCAATTACTGTAACCTCCAAAGATATTAAAAGTTTTAATATACGGGATAGAATGAATACAGAAAGAATTCACTTTCTATATATTGTACGGTCTCAACAAAAGGCTGTACAAGATAACATTAAGTATGTTGGAAGAACTTTAGTGTTACAACAAACTCTGTACTGTAGTTTTATTAATGCAGTGTGTACTACACCCCAAATATAGTAACTACTGTACATCGCATGCTGCTGCGCCAGCCGGCATTTACCCCTGTATAGTTCAAAGGTATGCTACCTTTAACTAATTGGCGGCAGGTCACTGGTTCGCAAATGTGTGCAGGCCGGCAATAATTGCCGGCCGGCAACTGAAAACACTAGTACCCGGCTGCCGGCCGCTAATCGTAGTAGCCCGCAGATCTCGGGATGTGTTTCTACTGCCGGCAGGCAGAGGTAGCAATATCCATGCCTGCCGGCAGTGACTACGAACCAGAGAACCTCCACCTGCCCGGCTGCCGGCCGTTTAAGCTGGCAACTGGGCTGGGAGTACAAAACGGATTTTGAGCGAAGCGAAAAATCTATTTTTGGGTGAGATGGCCATGTCGTCCTGATGGAAGTTCCTATAGGGTAGCTTCCTTAAGGTACCCAGAATTCTAACTCCTGGAGCGAATATCCCTAATGAAAGTACCAGGGATATCGCAAAATATCAGAGGACGTATTCTTGACACGCCACATGGCAATCTGCACCCCGAACAGAGATAACACTTCGAAGGGGTCAATTGGCAAGAAAACGAAAACGAGAAAGAAAAGGGAGAGCCGTTCGTAAGGCTCTCTCTTCTCCCGTTTCGTAAGCGTGCCCTGCGCCGAATCTGGCGCCATCTACATTCCTTGTAGCGATACACGAGGTGCTACAGATACTGTATGTAGGGAGGGGTCCTACAGCCCTTTCGTAGAAAGGGAAGGGCGGGGTCCATCAGGACGACATGGCTATCTCACCCAAAAATAGATTTTTCGCTTCGCTCAAAATCCGTTTTTTGGGCTCAAGCCATGTCGTCCTGATGGAAGTATACCAGAGCATTACTGTATCTGTGGATTCTCAGAACGTGCCGTACTCCCCGGAAGTATTTCCCGGTCGACCAGACCTAGAGACCTAAGATGTTACCGTTATACATCTTTTCAACTAACCATAAGCCATGTTAGAGCTTCCTGCCCCCTACAGTGAAGAGTCCTACTAGACTCTGGAAAAGTCTCGAAGAGTACATATACCTATGTATGAACACCAGGCAAGCGAATATAGTGGTATCACGCTATATTAGGTAAAGCATAGTTTGTAAAGAACCACTGTGTCAATATGAAATATCGACCAGTTCTCACTCAATACTCGTATTGGACAAAGGTTTATATCCGCATAGGAGGATAATTGTAAATCCGCCACCGTCCCCTTATGGGATGGAGTCCTCCCACTAAGGGAAAGCATAAACCAATGCAGTATTAGCTTGCATAAAGGAAAAATCTATTAGAATTATCCCCGGATAATTATACATAGAATAAATGCTCAGATAAACCAATAAATAGACACAGGTGAAGGAGACGCAAGGTTCTCAAGAACAAGTTTATTGACAGGCAATAAATAGACAGGTTAACAACAATTATATATATATGTATATAAGAGGAGGATAACCAAAACTTTAAGCATAAGTATGATAGTAAACAGAAACTTGTTTATCTGAAAGAAAAACATTAGTGCCACTTTTAACATACCAAGGTATCAAAGCCATAAAAGTCTGTATTACTAATCAGTCACATTAGCGTTAGAAACGCTCGGCACGCATGTCTGCACTTATGCTATGTTCACCTTTGAAAGTGGAACACTCAACGTGGGCCACTCAGTGCCCTTACTTAGTTTGTAGTACAGCATGTAACTACACACTCACCCTGGAATTAATCGTCCCAATTAAAACCACTGTTCCTCGCAGAGTTAAACAGCAGGGTTAACGATGCAACCCACTGCTACCACAGATCTCTTTAGTTGCTCCACTTGCTTTGCATAGTGACGAAAGAAAACTCTGGAAGATTTCCAACCAGTGTATGAACGAAGATGTCCAAAATCCATACAATTGAAGAAGTTTAAGGATGAAGCAACTTTCCTCGGATCGTGACCTGCGGGTGTACTGTCAGGATCCGCTCTGCGAATAAAATATGTGATTTTCGCCCTGAGTTGTTTCAGAGACAAATTTGAGCCTGACGTTTCTCCCCTGAACAGTTGACCACCCTTGAAGTCTGAAGTTCTACGAAGATAGACCTTTAGGCATTCTACTGGACATAGAGATGCATCTTCTTTCAGAGGGCAGATTCTCCAAGGACCCCACCTGTTGGTGGGTAACTCGTTCTTGGCAAGAAACGTAGGATCCGGAAACAGGTTCAGTTCTCCCCCATCCAGGAACTGAACATGACCTTCCTTTCTCGAGAGGGCTACAATCTCACTAACCCTGGCCCCGGACGCGAGTGCAAATAGGAAAATAACTTTTTGGGTCAAATCCTTGAATGCATACTCCTCATTGTTCAACAGCGAAGCAAAATTAAGAACTTTATCTAAAGACCATGAAATGGGCTTTGGAGATGCTGACGGTCGGAGCCTAGCGCAGGCTTTCGGAACTTTATTAAAGATCTCATTAGCGAGGTCAACCTGGAAGGCATATAGGACGGGTCTTGTCAAAGCAGACTTACACGTTGAAATCGTGTTCACTGCCAACCCTTGACCATGGAGGTGGATGAAGAAAGATAAGCAGAAGTCCATCGTGATCTCCTGCGGATTCTTCTCCTTGACAAAGGCCACCCATTTCCTCCAAGATGACTCATATTGCCTTCTAGTGGATTTGCACTTATATTCCTCTAGGAAGTCTATGCTGGCTTTCGAGATCTCGAAACGCTTTCTCACCGCTAGAGAGAGAAAAATCATGAGCTGCAGGGTCCAGGTTTTCTGTAATGAAGCGCAGACAGTCGACTTCTGGACTCGCTGGGTCAGAACTGGATCTGGTAGCGGTAGAAACTTCAACCGTAGTTCCAATGCCAGAGGGAACCACACGCTCTTCGGCCACTTGTGGGCCACTATTGCCGCTACTCCCTTGAATAATCTCAGTTTGTTGAGGACCCTCAACAGAAGGTTGTGAGGAGAGAACAGGTAAATCCTGGACCATCTGTTCCAGTCGAGGGACATCGCATCCACTGCTTCCGCCAAGGGGTCCTCGTACGGGGACACGTACAGGGGCAACTTCTTGTTGTCTTTCATCGCAAAGAGGTCTATCTGCAGTTCTGGGACTTGACTCAAGATGAAGGAGAATGATCTTGCGTCTAGGGACCATTCCGACTCTATCGGTGTGAACCTGGATAGAGCGTCCGCTGTCACATTGCGGACTCCTTGAAGGTGAACTGCCGACAGGTACCACTTCTTCTTTTCCGCCAATCGGAAGATGGCCAGCATCACCTGGTTGAGAGGTGGTGACCTTGATCCTTGTCGATTCAAGCATCTCACAACTACCACGCTGTCCAGCACCAACCTTATGTGGATCGAGTGACGCGGGGAGACTTTCTTTAAGGTAAGGAGCACTGCCATAGCTTCTAGAAAGTTTATGTGAAAGGTCTTGAATAGCTTGGACCAAGTCCCCTGGACCTTTTTCCGATGAGAGTGATCTCCCCATCCCTCCTTCGAGGCGTCTGAGTGAATTGTCACCGACGGGGGAGGTGGCTGAAGAAGAACCAACTTCTTTAGATGTCTGGCTTGGGACCAAGGCCTGAGAAGAGTACGTAGACGAAGCGGAACTGGTCTTCTCAGATCTCTTCGCGCGTTTGATGCATAACTTCTCCAAACTCCGGTTGCATCCTTTAGCTGTGCTCTTAGCACTGGGTCTGTCACCGAAGCAAACTGGAGAGAACCCAGTACTCTCTCCTGTTCGCGTCTTGATATCCTTTCGGAATCTAGAAGTCTCTTGACAGAACCCGCTATCTCCTTCCTTTTTTTCGCCGGGATAGAAAAACGGTGTGACATTAGGTCCCAGTGGATTCCAAGCCACTGGAACTTTTGAGATGGAGAAAGTCGAGACTTTTTTCTGTTGATCTTGAAGCCTAGATACTCTAGGAACTGGATCACTTGAATGGAAGCTTGCAAGTATTCTGTCTTGCATGCTGCCCACACCAGCCAGTCGTCCAGGTAGGCTACTACCTGAATTCCCTTTAGGCGTAATTGTTTGAGAGCTACGCTCGCAAGCTTCGTGAAGATCCTTGGGGCTATATTTAGCCCGAAAGGCATGGCTCTGAAGGCGTATAGTCTTCGTTGTAGCTTGAACCCTAGGTAGGGGGAGAGTCGACGATTGATTGGAACGTGCCAATAGGCGTCTGACAGATCTATGGAGACGGTAAATGCCCTCTTGGGCAGTAAGGTCCTTATGTGTTGCAGTGTTAGCATCTTGAACTTGCAGTTCACTATGAACTTGTTGAGTGGCGACAAGTCCAGAATGACTCTGAGCTTTTCCGAGTCCTTCTTGGGAACACAAAACAGCCTCCCTTGGAATTTGATGGACTTTACCCTTCGGATCACTTTTTTCTCCAACAGATCTTGGATGTACTCCTCCAGAACGGGGGTGGAATGTTGGAAAAACCGAGGGCACGGGGGTGGAGTGCTGTACCAGCTCCAGCCCAGTCCATTCTTGAGTAGGCTGTGGGCCCAGGGATCGAAGGTCCACCGATCCCGAAAATACTGAAGTCTCCCTCCTACCGGTATCATCTCACTTGGACTGTTGTCCTGAGGTCTTGCCTCCACTACTGCGACCACCCCTGGATCCCCTTCCCCTTGAGGGGCGCCTAGACGAGCCTCTGGCTGCTCCTCTAGGCTTTGCTCGAAAGGAAGCTGACTGCCCTTCGAACGTTAGGTTGAATTCCGGAGACTGTGTCGACACGGCCTGGGGTACCCACTGAAATGTGGTCGGGGTTTGTGCCACCATCTGGGGCACTGAAGGGATCGGCAATTGCTGTTGCTGTTGCTGTCTAACTGGCTTGGCTGGCCGGGATGGCAGCCTAGTCCTATTAGTCTTCCTCTTAGGTTGGGGACCCTCATCCGGGGAAGACTTTCTCTTGATAGACAGGCCCCACTTCTGGAGAAGGTTTCTATTCTCCGTGGCGGCCTTATCGACAACTTCTTTGACCGATTTACTAGGGAAAAGGTCTTTGCCCCAAATGTTGGAGGAGATTAGTTTCCTTGGCTCGTGCCTCACCGTAGCCGAGGCGAACACGGACTCCCTACAAGCCCTCCTCGCTCTGACGAAGCTGTAAAGATCCTTCGTCACTGTGGCCAGATGAGTCTTGGCCACTACCATGAATATTTCATGGACCTTGGGGTCACTTGTCATCGTCTCAAGAGTAGTCTGAAGAGACATTGAGGAAGCAAGTCTTTCTTTTGTCTCGAGCTCCCTCCACAAAAGAAAGTCAGACAGCTTAGGGAGGTTCTCACCGAACTGACGTCCGGCAATATCAGCCTCCAACTTCCCGACTGAGAAGTTAAGATGGACGTCCTTCCAGTTCTTGTGGTCCATAGGTAGGGCCAGCGACAAGGGTTTACACTCCTCCAAGGAGGGGCAAGGTTTGCCAGCCTCGACTGCTTTTAGCACAGCCGCAAACCCTTTCTGCAAAAAGGGGAAGGCTCTATCAGGAGAGAACACAAAGGAAGGGAGCTTCTTACTCAATGCAGCCACCTTTGAGTTCGAGAAGCCCCTCTCGTTCATTGACGATGAAAGTAAAGCTTGAGCCTTAGCGTGGTCCATCACTATGACCTCCTTCGGCTCTGTCTCCTTCTTTGATGCTGGTTCCTTCCTCAACCGGACATAGCAGTCCGGATATGCCCCTCTGCTGGGCCAGAATTCCACCTCCTCTAGGGGAACTGAACCCAACTTATCCGACATGACGATCTTCCCAATCGTCATCGGCATGTGCTCAGCATACCTCCACGGGTTAACATCAGAGCACAAGGGAAGGTCTTTCACGTTGAGCCTTTTCTGAGGCCCACGTGATGCTGCAATCCTCTGCATCTGCAGTTCCATTGCAGCCGCCTTCTCATTATTCTCCTTCTGCATTTGTTGGATCATTCCAACAATGGAGGAGAGGGCCTGTCCCAGCTCTGCTGGGAGAGCGGACGATGTTGAGGGAATAGGTTCAGGGATCTGAACCGGAGCAGCCGACACCTCAGCGGCCTCTTCCTTTACAATGTCTGGAGCTTGATCTTCATCCTAGCCTCCTGCCAGGAGGTCTTCCTCCAGACGCTCGGACACGTCTGACATCCTGTCGTCCAACTGGATGTCTTGCAAGGCAACCGCGACTTCAGCATCCACCGGGATCTGAACTTGGGGGATCTCCTCTTGAGGCTGGGGAATCACAGCATCAGCTGATGCCCTAGGGAAAAGGCAAGCCCTCATCTTCTCACTTGGAAGATAAGGTCCAGAGGTGTTCTTCTGGAAGCCCCTTACCCAGGTACGGAGCTTCTCCCTTGATTCCGCCTTCTTAGGGGAATCAAAAGCCTCAGTAATCAGATTAGAGCACACGGTACATACCTGAGGGTCCCAATACCGGAGATCACCCTTGGAGACAGTGCATGCTGCGTGCCTCCTACATGACTCATGTCCGCAGAAGTTCTTACTGCGGACGTTGCAGAAAACATTTCCGCACTTCGGATGGTCCTCCTGTAAAGAGAAGAAATTTTCATGAGTATCAAGTGAACTACGTATCACTGGATATGCACAGCTTAGCATAACAATCAGAAAGGAAAGACACACACTTGTGTTTCCTGCACAACCAATTGTTGTAGCCTTCCAGATAATAAAATCGTATGGTTAATCTGTCCTAGAGTAACCACAGAAAAATTTCCAGAGGAAACAGGTGTAGCTCACACCTAAGGTATGATTTTAAAATACCGGATAATAGACAAGAAAGAACTCACTTTCTTATCTGTAAGGCAACACCAAAGGGTTGTGCAAGACAACACAAAAGTGTTAGAAAACACAGTGTTGTACCAAAACTATACTATAGTTTTCTTCCTACTTCCTGCTATACTGAAAAATACTGGTACAGTATAGAAGGTAATGCGCCGGCCGGCACTGCACACACCATAAATAGCTTTAAAGTATACTACTTAACAGCTATAAGGCGGCAGAACGCTGGTTCAAATGCATGTGCCAGCCAGCAGTAACTGCCGGCCGGCAACAGCCAATGTCGGCCGGCAACAGCCAATGTCGGCCGGCAATGATTGCCGGCAGGCAACTACCCAAGGTAGCACCCGGCTGCCAGTCACTGCTCATAGCGACCGGCAGAAAAGGGCGTGACAATAGCTGGCCGGCAAAGGTAAACAACCGATGCCAGCCAGCAGCAAAAGAACCAGAGAACTACGACTGCCCGGCTGCCGGCCAGATAGGCCGGCAGCCGGGTCGGGTACAGCACTAGAAGAAAACAGAATGGATGCCAGGATATGAGAGTATACTACCTCCAGGCCCGGCAATCCGAAGGAGTGCATAAGGAAGGGGAGAATCTAATTCAGGCTTCCTTATTAATGCCATCTGGCTCTACAGACAGGCATGGGTGAGGGACCAAGGGAGGTCCGGGCAGCACTCAAGAAGAAGACCTTTGCCGGCCGGCAGAGTGTGCCGGCCGGCAAAGGGCTGAGTCAATTCCACATCCTAACCTATACTAGGTCCCGATGTAGAATGACGTACAGTACTGTAACGGCTAGGCAAAACAGAGATAGAGGGGAAAGGGACAAAGAGGGTCCTACCAACCTCGCTTTAGTAAAGAAAACTCATCTTAGCCTGAGGGACATCCAAGGAGGGGGCCCAGCAATACTTCCTACCCCCTTACAGAACCAAAGCAAGGAAGGTGTTGCTACTCCCGGGGAAAGGATCTCATCCTCCCACCAAGAATAGCAATGAGGACTAGTCTGCTAGATCACAAATGAAGGAATCATCTCGTGCAGAAACCTTCGGGAGTGACCTAAGGAGGTTAAACCTCCTACGTCTGTGCCAGGCTAGCGAGGGAGACTCTACCCCAAGCAAGACAAACACAGACTCAGACTAAAAACTCTGTTGTTCTGCCCCTCTCTGAAGCCAGACTTACTGGAACAGGAAGGTACAGTAACACCCCAATATAGTTGTATCGAAAGTTAATTCAGATAAACCACTAGGGTTAAGCCCAAGGCTTAAACAGAGGGAAAGGGATTTCATACCTTCTCCGAAGAAAAGAAAGCAACCGGGGAGTATGAGAAAGTATACTAAGGCTCCGTAGGCAACTTAGCCTAGACACCAAGAGAATCGATTACCTAAATCACCAAAACTCACTCGTATACTATCTTGGAAAAATCATTATAATCTTAAATGTATAAACTGCCTAAGGCTGCAATAAAATTTTAAAACACTCGGAAATCCAAAAATCATGCAGGAAAGTACTAGGGCCAAATGACTAGGCTACATGGTCTAGCGTAGGCCAGAATTGGCGAATACTTAACCAAAACAAATAATACTAAAAGCACGAGTAAGGAAATCCTATGTAACGCTAAATAGCTAAAATTATTAAAGAAAAACAGCCGGGAACGTCGCTCTGGCTAACTAAAACTCATACCTAGCGAGCGACAGCGTCCAGGACGCCTCCGGTAGGCAACGGCTCTTGTAACAAAGATTATTACCATTAATCACTTTAAAATTTACCAAGAGCCTACATTTATACATAAAAGAAATGGTACTCAACTTATCAGAGGCAGACGAAGTTGGAGAAGCCATAAAAAGATGATTAAATCCAAGATTTTGCGAGAAACACAGGAAAAAACACCGAGTTGTTAAGCTACGCAAAAAGGAATGCAGATGGCGCCAGAATCGGCGCAGGGCACGCTTACGAAACGGGAGAAGAGAGAGCCTTACGAACGGCTCTCCCTTTTCTTTCTCGTTTTCGTTTTCTTGCCAATTGACCCCTTCGAAATGTTATCTCTGTTCGGGGTGCAGATTGCCATGTGGCGTGTCAAGAATACGTCCTCTGATATTTTGCGATATCCCTGGTACTTTCGTTAAGGATATTCGCTCCAGGAGTTAGAATTCTGGGTACCTTAAGGTAAATTCTCTGGGAATATCGCCGTAGTTGTAATATACCCTAGGAAGCTACCCTATAGGAACTTCCATCAGGACGACATGGCTTGAGCCCAAAAAACACTAGTAAGAGAGACAGTATGGATGTAAGGTTATAAGGCGACATTGCCATAGGACCTTCCATCCAGAAAGGGTGAACATATGGAAGGGGAGAATGTAGCATTCAGGACGACATGGCCTGAGCCCCCAAAAAAAAAACATGTTTCAAGAAAAGCTAGAGGCCGAGGTCAACCCATCACATCTATTCAAGGTTCAAAAAATTAAAGGTAGCAGAAAGTTGATTAAATAAAAATCAATACTACATCTAATAAAAACGCTGTATTTTTATCTAACAAAGTTTCTACCAACTTTGAATTGCTGTTATTGATTATTTTTTAATATCTAATTCAAAACTTTTCTACTAACTAATATTACAAAAATGTCATTAAAGATAAATGATTTCATACAAACCTCAGATGAAATATTTCAATGATTTCTTTTATATATTTTATGTATATCCGGCCCATTTTGTTAACATTTCACTCTGTAGTTATGCACACATAATACATAAATACACATACATACATATATACATACATACATACATACATGCATACATATATATATATATATATATATATATATATATATATATATATATATATATATATATATATATATATATATATATATATATATATATGTATGTATGTATAAATATATATATGTATCATTATTATTACTAGCCAAGCTGCAACCCTTGTTTGAAAAGCAAGATGCTATAAAACCAAGGGTTCCAACAGGGAAATATAGCCCAGTGGGGAAAGTAAATAAGGAAATAGATAAAAGAGAAGAACAAAATTAACAATAAATCATTCTAAAACCAGCAATAACGTCAAAAAACAGATAGGTAAAAAATAAACTATATAAAGACTTATGTCAGCCTGCTCAACATGGAAACATTAGCTGCAACTTTGAACTTTTGATAGAATGAGAGAGAGAGAGAGAGAGAGAGAGAGAGAGAGAGAGAGAGAGAGAGAGAGAGAGAGACAGAGAGAGAGAGAGAGAGAGAGAGAGAGAGAGAGAGAGAGAGAGAGAGAGAGAGAGAGAGAGAGAGAGAGATGTAAGCATGTGTGAGCATTATAGTAATGAATGAACTAATTTTAGTGACGGGTTTTGACAAGCTGCTGTTGTACCGTCTGTAATGGTGAATAATGTTTTACTGCAAAGATCATCTTCTACTCAGAAATGAAAAACTGGATGCTTCTCCCCGTTTTATTGAATACGTTTGTATAGAAAAATAAATAAATATATATATATATATATATATATATATATATATATATATATATATATATATATATATATATATATATATATATTTATATATACATATATATACACATATATATATATATATATATATATATATATATTTATATATACATATATATACATATACATATAATATATATATATATATATATATATATATATATATATATATATATATATATATATATATATATATATATATATATATATATATATATATACGTTTACTAAAAGACCGACGTTCAAGTTCAATCAAAAACGATATACGATCTCTTCCGTAAACCAACTGTTATCTCATTTAGCTATAATTTATTAACATTGCTATAAGACAATAAATTCTTATATAAGGAAGGATAATGGCATCACTTCTTATCTAAATGTTTATTAATTTACATACGATTATTTTCTGTTTCCCCCAAGAAGAGTAAATAATGTGATAGGAGCGAGTATAGATGGAAAGTAAATAACGAGCCATAATTTAACTCCTTCTAGTGTATGATGCAATAATAATAGATAAGTAAAAAACGAAAGAACCTTTTATATTGGCATGGTGTCGATTCATATTGATAGATTATCTCTTCATTTGTAAATGACTTTTGTTTTTAAAACGTCAACAAATTAATAACTAATAAAATTTTATTTTACCATAGGAGTATTTTAAAGAATTTCGAAATGTTAACAAGAAAAAATTACATTTGTTCCTTTGTATATTTTTTTCAATAGGCTACAAATCTAATTTTTGTTTTTTAAACGATCTTTTAACTAATGCGAAATGGTTGGCCAGGGCACCAGCCGCCCGTTGAGATACTACCGCTGGAGAGTTATGGGGTCCTTTGACTGGTCAGACAGTACTGCCTTGTATCCTTCTCTCTGGTCACGGTTCTTTCCCTTTGCCTACAGAGATACCGAAAATTCTGGCCTATTCTTTACAGATTCTCCTCTGTCCTCATACGCCTGACAACACTGAGATTACCAAACAATTCTTCTTCACTCAAGGGGTTAACTACTAAAATATAATTGTTCAGTGGCCACATTCCTCTTGGCAACGGTAGAAGAGACTCTTTAGCTATGGTAAGCAGCTCTTCTAGGAGAAGGACATTCCAAAATCAAACCATTATTCTCTAGTCTTGGGTAATGCCATAGCCTCTGTACCATGGTCTTCCACTGTCTTGGGTTAGAGTTCTCTTGCTTGAGGGTACACTCTGGCAAACTATTCTATCTAGTTTCTCTTCCTCCTGTTTTGTTAAAGTTTTAATTGATTATATAGAAAACATTTATTTCTATGTTATTACTCTTCTTAGAATATTTTATTTTTCCTTGTTTCTTATCCTCACTGGGCTATTTTCCCTGTTGGGGCCCTTGGGCTTATAGCATCCTGCTTTTCCAACCAAGGTTGTAGCTTAGCATTTAATAATAATAATAATAATACTTCTACTACTACTACTACTACTACTACTACTACTACTACAACTAATAATAATAATAATAATAATAATAATAATAATAATAATAGTAATATACTGCATTCCGTTTAAAGAGAAATTTTCTCGGCATGCAGGTCTTTCGTTTGAAGCAATAAGAGTGTAATTAAAATCTAATAGACCAATTAAATATAAATAGCAACCACTAGCAAATGAGAGAGAGAGAGAGAGAGAGAGAGAGAGAGAGAGAGAGAGAGAGAGAGAGAGAGAGAGAGAGAGAGAGAGAGAGCACTTGTATGGACGTTCTCAACTAGTAGCAGCAAACGCCTCCGAGCGACAGTTAACCAAATTATTCCATCAACTGTTACTGTTATTAGTTCACTAAACGACCCTTGTCTAGGTTTTATGTGTCAATTGGAAGTGAAAATCGAATGAGGAGGACATGGTCATTTTGGATTAGGGACAGAATTCCATTTATAACAATCGAGAAGAGAGAGAGAGAGAGAGAGAGAGAGAGAGAGAGAGAGAGAGAGAGAGAGAGAGAGAGAGAGAGAGAGGTTAATGTATCTTGAAATCAAATAGTGATTATTCTTATATACATTTTTTTACGTAATAAGTTTAAGGTTTTTATTCTCCGTGCCTGTCTGTACTCATCGAATTACCTTCGTTCTCTTGAGAAGGTATAACTCAACATCCTCTCTTGAATAAAATAGTAACACATTCCCACATTCATTGGAAGACACATGACTAAGGAAAAAATAGAAACTTGTTTGGCTAAAAGTGTTCTTAAACAAAAATCATAACTCGCCCACGCGATAAAGAAATAGATCTGAGATTTAAGAGACAAAATTACCTTTTCTTAAAAAAATCTTCAAAATATTACAGATCAAAAAGTAAGTTTCATAGACTTTTCTAATGATATGAGGGTTATAGTCCAATCAGCACCTGACGTGTATCAGGCTATTGGGCAGCTTACTACATGTTGATGAATTCCAGAGGCTATCATTATCCTTCTAATGGAAATGTAATAATGAGTCTCCCTATCTTTACATGGTCTTGATATCGTGTTCGTTTGCAGTAGTCTAGATAAGGACCCGATTATAATGCTCTTGAAGTCTAAGAAATTCATCCAAAATTATATCCGGTAAACCTTACAACCAAAACTTTCTTCTTAAACTAATCTTTGTATAAATGTTCTGTATTAAAAGCCCGCAATGATATTTAACGCATTAAAGAGGTGTAGGTTCTTATTTAAAGGCAGCAGTACTTTCATTTGAACAGGCATTGCATACATCATTGAGTTTAATGTTAATGAGAGTGATTACCAACTCGTTCTTGTGTACCGGCTAACGAGCGAATTATCTTGAAGACTTATATTAGTCATCATGGCGTCTTAAATCATCTGAAGGTTTTTTTTCACTGGGAAGAAGCCTTAACGCCCATTTCACTATGGATTAATTTAAATATTTTCTTTTTACTCCAGTATAAGTAAACCCAATTTTCCCAGCTGGTTTTCTCGATTGTTTCCAGCTGAATTATCAGGGAAACATAAATTGGCTTTTGTGGTTCCCTTCCACTTGAGCCATTAATTCCCCAACATCCCGACCTCAAATCCCCATTAGACGCAATTCTGCCTTTTCCATTCCGCAACAATAAAGGTCAAATAAAAGTTGGAGGTAGAATATGACCCTGATAAAATAATCTGATTACTTTCTCTGTCAGAGTTGCTAAGGTCATTATGATAATGTAACCAATACATATGGAAATGCTGAGGTATTTACCTCAGCATTTCCATATGTATCAATTGTAGAAAAACTTTATCTCGAAAAGAAGGGAAAGATATTCCTGAATTTAGTGATATGATATCTTTGCTCTTTTTCTATAGCCAACTCATCTTGATATATAATTTGTTAATTCAGTTATTTATAACAATTCTTACATTTAAAACAAAGAACAATGAACTGAAAACAACATATATGGATAAAAAGAAAAGTCTTTTAGTTATAAATAAAACCTTAGTTACCTAGACTACAAGTACTTCATCTGGTTTAAACGTTGGAATAAAAAAAAATGGAAAAATAATCGCGTAAAAGAAGATGACTGATTAATCTATTTGAACTTGTCAGGCGTCACAGTTATCAGGGTAATTATCTCTGTAGGAGATGGAAAAATCCTACTGTCAGTCTGAGTGTCGGAAAGGATTCTCGCATGTGAAGTTTCTCCTTATAATTATCCTCTGGTTGTTTCTGACAATGCAAAGATTCAAGCCTGTAATTTTGTTCTGAGTTTCTCTTCCTGTCACTGTGCTCGTAAAATTATATCAGGAGATATATATATATATATATATATATATATATATATATATATATATATATATATATATATATATATATATATATATATATATGAAGATGTTCAACACCATGGTGCCTAACCACAACAGTAACCCCTGTACGAACCGTGTTTCACACAATTGTACATAATTAATTTTGTATATATTATGCTTGTATCTGCGCTCTTCCCTCGCACTAAAACGAACATGAAAATTCATGTCTGGTTTTTTCTCTGTAATATTGTCTGTCTTGTGAACTTGTTATGTCCTGTTGCCTTGAGGTTTTGTATATAAGGAGAATGTTCTACAATAATATAACTCAGTCGTTTCCAACCTGCCTTTGAGTTCACAGCCTTACTCGGCGCCGTCACATTGGTGACCCCGGAAGTCGACTCGCTCCCACTGCCTTCCACCCCCCCCTCCCTCGCCCCTCCGTCGTTGGTACTATGACGTAGACGGACTACTACAGCAGTTGGTGCCGCGGCCGCCCCATTGAAACTTTCACCGTTCGCCAGCAGAGAAGCGTTTGCTTGGTTTCAACCCGCTGAAGTCCACTTTCGTATCAGGGGCGTGACTTGCTCAACCACCAAAGCGGATTATGCTCTCGCGGCGATACCCGAGGACACCTTCCCAGAAATATCCGACTGGCTTTGTGAACAAGGAGACACCCCAATAGCGTATGACACCCTCAAAACATACCTTCTGCAGCAGTACTCGCCGTCGCCAGCCGCCCGTATAGCAAAGCTTTTTTAGCGCTCGCAACAACCGTTGGGGGACAAAAGGGCTTTGCTTGCCCTCAGGGGAATGACCAGTATCACTCGCCCTCAACCTGCCTCAGACGGCTCTCCTCGTGAGGTGAACCTACTCCGTGCCCTTTGGATACGCTGTTTACCTGAACCTGTATGCGCTGCCATACCCGATGTCGATAGTTTACCCATAAAGGACTTGATGACCAAAGCCGACGCCCTTATGGACAGCCACTTCAAGACCTCCATCAACGCCTCCACCCCTGACGACGAGGACGCCTATTCAACGTCAACCAAAGCTGACATGAATGCCGTAGGACATACACCCCTACCCCGTGACGTGCCGAAGCGGCGACAAAGCCGCCCACCACCCACCAATCGCTCGCGCCCCAACGAACGACTTCTACAGCCACTTACTACCTCCCATTCGCCGCAGTTTTGCTACTACCACTTCAGATTCGGGGCAACCGCGAAGAAATGTGCCAAAGATTGTCAGTGGCCAAAAAACGTGTAAGTAGGCCATCGCTTGTAGCGGTGGCCTCCCATGTTTCTAATCTTTTCTTTTTACAGGATTTAGGAACGGGCGTGCGATTTTTGGTAGACACGGGTGCTTGTCGTTCTCTTTTGCCAAGGAAACTCTTCAAGGCACAACGTAGTCTGTCTACATCTACCGACGTCCGCTTGGTAGCTGCCAACGGATCTGCGATACCCACCTACGGTTACGAGAATCTCACATTATCGTTCGGAAACGGTAAATTCAATTGGAAGTTTCTCGTTGCTGACGTCACAATGCCAATCCTTGGTGCGGATTTCCTCTCTCATTTCCACCTTCTGGTCGATGTCGCCCACCGAAGATTGGTCAACGCAGACTCGTACATCTCGACACCTCTTCAACCCGCCCCCTCTAACCTCGCTCTCCACATCAGCGCACCCACGGATGCCTACGCCCACCTCCTCACATCGTACCCGGAAGTTTTCCGTCCAGAACTTCACCAAACGGCCACGGTTCCTGCCAAGCACGGTATTTATCACCATATCAAGACGAGGGGACCCCCAGTCTTTGCAAAATTCAGACATCTGGCACCGGAACGATTGGCAGCCGCCAAACAGACGTTCGCCGAAATGGAGAAAATGGGCCTTTGCCAAAAGGCCTCCAGCCCATGGTCGTCACCCTTACACATCGTTCTGAAGAAAGATGGCTCCCTCCGTCCATGCGGGGATTACAGGCGCCTGAACATGCAAACAGAACCGGATCACTACCCCCTCCCAAACATTGCCGACATGACCTCCTACCTGCACAAAGCGAAGGTTTTCTCTACGCTCGACCTCCTGAAGGTGTATTATCAGGACCCTATGAACCCAGAAGACATCACCAAGACCGCCATCACCACTCCGTTTGTTACATACACCTTCAATTACTCCTGTTTTGGCCTTCGTAATGCTGGGGCAACGTTTCAACGTCTCATGGATGGCATCTTAGGGGACCTCCCTTTCTGTGTATGTTATGTGGACGACATACTTGTGTTCTCCTCCTCAAAAGAGGAACACCTCCGTCACCTGCGCATCGTGCTCGACCGCCTGCAACAAAACGGCCTTGTAGTCCGGTATGACAAGTGTACCTTAGGCGCCAACGAAGTGTCGTTCTTAGGGCACCGTATCACTCCTGAAGGAGTCCATCCCCTCCCCGAGAAGGTAGCAGCCGTTCAGAATTTCCCCGCGCCCTCGACCGTCAAAGCTCTGCAGGAATTCTTGGGCATGATCAACTATTATCACTGTTTTCTGCCAGCCATTGCCGCCACTCTTGCTCCCCTCTACGCTTCCCTCAAGGGCAAGCCAAAGGACCTGAAGTGGGGTCCCCTTCAAGAAGCAGCCTTCTCCAATGCAAAGAAGGCCCTATCAACTGCTGCGGTTCTCACTTTTCCTATCCCACACGCCCCTCTCCTTCTCTCCACCGATGCCAGCGACGTCGCTATTGGTGCAGTACTCAAGCAGGTGGTCAAAGGCTCGCCCCGCCCATTGGCCTTCTTCAGCAGAAAACTGTCCAAGGCAGAATCGGGTTATTCTACCTTCGATCGAGAATTGCTGGTGGTGCACTTGGCTGTCCGTCACTTTCGCCATTTCTTAGAAGGTACGCCCTTCGTCATTCGCACAGACCACATGCCTCTGGTGCACGCCTTCACTCGACAGTCTGACGCCTGGTCCGCCCGTCAACGCCGACATCTCACCGCCGTGGCTGAATACAATTGCACCCTTCAATACGTCCTTGGGAAAATGAATCCCGTTGCCGATGCCCTGTCAAGAAACACGTTAGCTACCGTTCAACTGGGATTGGATTACAACGCCCTGGCTGAAGCCCAACGACAGTATCCAGAGTATCAAGCTTGTAGGACATCCTGCACGTCCCTCCGTTGGGAAGATTTTCCTCTCGAAGACTCCAACACCACACTCCTCTGTGACGTCAGTACTGGTAGACCGTGACCTTGGATTTCTGCTCCCATGCGCCGACAGGTGTTTGATTTCATCCACGGCCTTTCACATCCCTCGTGCCGTTCTACTGCACAGCTGCTGAAGGCAAAGTTCATTTGGCACGGCATTTCTAAGGATGCTAAGGATTAGGTCCGCGCCTGTACTTCTTGCCAAACTTCCAAAGTACATTGACACACAGATTCAGGAGTGGGCACCTTTCCTCAACCTCAGCGTCGTTTCGCACACATTCATGTCGACGTTGTAGGCCCCCTACCCACATCACAAGGACATCGTTACCTGTTTACCGTCATCAACCGCTCCACTCGTTGGCCTGAAGCCATTCCCATGGAAACTGCAACATCCGCCTCATGTACATCTGCCTCACTTTCTGGATGGATTTCAAGATTCGGTATCCCTGAGCATATTACTTCTGACAGGGGAACCACCTTCACCTCTCAATTGTGGACGTCATTAGCGCATCTCCTGGGCATCACCCTACATCAGACAACTGCCTACAACCCCGCTGCCAATGGAATGGTTGAACGTTTTCATCACACCCTCAAAGCAGCTTTGATGTCCCGCTGCAAGGATTGCAACTGGTTTACTCAGCTTCCCTGGGTCCTCCTTGGAACAAGGACCACTCCTAAAGACGCCCTCGACGTCTCGGCAGCTGAAAAGGTGTATGGTGATCCGTTGGTCGTCCCTGCCGAATTTTTTCCTTCTACAACCTCCTCCGACGATCTCCAGCGCATACGTCACGTCGTGGGAAAATTTACTCTGTGCCGCCAGACTCACAAACCCCCAGCGAAACATCACATACCAACGGACTTGCACTCTGCAACGCACGTCTTCCTGTGCAACGACACCAGCAAGCCACCACTAACGTCCCCTTACACGGGCCCTTTCCTTGTGATCCGACGCAGTCCGAAAGCATTCCTCCTAAACATTCATGGAAAAGAAGACTGGGTCTCCATTGATCGTCTAAAACCTGCTTATCTTCTGCCAGATGACCCGCCTACAGTTCGCCTCTCTAGATCAGGGCGCCCTATTTAACATGTACAGTATGTCATTTTTAGGGGGGGGAGCCATGTACCAACCGTGTTTCACACAATTGTACATAATTCCTTTTGTATATATTATGCTTGTATCTTCGCTCTTCCCTCGCACTAAAACGAACATGAAAATTCATGTCTGGTTTTTCCTCTGTAATATTTTCTGTCTTGTGAACTTGTTATGTCCTGTTGCCTTGAAGTTTTGTATATAAGGAGAATGTTTTACAATAATATAACTCAGTCGTTTCTAGCCTGCCTTTGAGTTCACAGCCTTACTCGGCGCCGTCTCACCCCCAAAGAAAAAGGTACGGCTTATGGCGCTCAATCTGCTGCCATGCGAATGAAAGTGGGATCACGTTACTATTGTGTGTTTATATATATATATATATATATATATATATATATATATATATATATATATATATATATATATATATATCTATATATATATATATATATATATATATATATATATATATATATATATATATATATATATATATATATATATATATATATATATATATATATATATATATATATATAGTATATTCATTCACTAAAATATATATTTTGCTCAGTTACCATAATCATTAACATTAAGAGAGCGCGAGGATAAAACAAATTCCAATGAATGAGAAAGCTTTCATTTACATTTATATCATTGCTTCACGGTGACATGGATGAGTCTTGTGCATGAAAAGCCTCTTCATACTAGGAAATGATTACTGAAGGTGAATTACCTTTAGTGATAAGAGACAATATGATATTCAGAATTGATTTCAATTCTTAGGAATTTTGACTTTTAAGTGATTACATTTTAATCCCAAATACTACTAAATTATGATGAATATTTGCTTAACTCAGCAGCTGGTGATCCTCCCAGGATTCGAGATCCAACTTGAACGTGAAGGACTTCTTTCTTATGACGCGATGGCGTGTCAATGACTTTGAAAGTCCTGAGAAGGTCGCCTAGATTTTTCTCTTTCTATTTCTCTTCCCCATTCCTTATTCCTCCTCCGCTTCTTCCATTCCATTTTTCTCCTCAATCAACCAAGCAGCTAGGACTAATTTCTGCCATTCTTCTATCTTCGCATTCCTCCACCTGTGACATTTATACGTTTATATGCTCTTGATTACTCACATCTTAGACTTTATGATTGATCGTTCCAATGTTCCTGATATTTCAGGCAGGATTTACTGTGGCCGTGTTGTACCGAATGTCTTCAACATTTCTTAATCACCATGAACTCTGAACTGATTTTTGACTTTTCATTTTAATAGAAAGTTCATGATCTCAAATATTACCATTATTATCATCAGCAAATTTTTTCTATGTTGAACCTGCTGACATAGGTCTTTTTATAGTTTATATATTAAATATCGGTTTTTTTTTATGTTAATGCTTTCAAGATATTTTACTTTAATTGTTCATTAATTCTTATATCGTTTATTTATTTCCTTATTTCCTTTCCTCACTGGGTTATTTTACCATGTTGGAGCCGTAGGGTCATAGCATTTTGCTTTTCCAACTAGGGTTGTAGATTAGCTAATAATAATAATAATAATAATAATAATAATAATAATAATAATAATAATAATAATAATAATAATAATAATAATAATAATAATAATGCATTTATCACTGATAGCAGATTTGATTTGAAAATCGTTATGTTAAATGTGGAAA
Source organism: Palaemon carinicauda (assembly GCF_036898095.1). Taxonomy (NCBI): domain Eukaryota; kingdom Metazoa; phylum Arthropoda; class Malacostraca; order Decapoda; family Palaemonidae; genus Palaemon; species Palaemon carinicauda. The sequence continues at coordinate 47,235,625 of NC_090736.1, read as the reverse complement.
ATTCTCAGTAAAATTAAGATGTTCATTAAAATATCATTTGCTCATTAGTGACGGATTACTTCTTTCAGCTTCATGAGGGAAATACAAAACGTGAATATTGAACTTTTCAAGGAGAAAAGATATGAAGAGAACATTGCTATTACAATGGAAGTATGCCAAGATGATAGCATGTGTTACTACTAAATAAAATAACGTTAATTCATCATTTTATAAAATGATAGGTCATTAATAAGGTGAGGTTGAGGTTGCGTAAGGAGCAAAAGGTTTGTAATATAATCAAATCATTCAGTACTATAAACAAAAGCAGCAGTATGTTCAATGTACTTTATTATAATAGGTAGAGTAATGCAATGAATGCACTCGGTACATAAAATAAAAATAAAGTAATAAATTATAAATAACGAATAAAAAATAGTAATAGGTTAAATGTAATTCCATACAATAAATAAAACCAACCGTGCAACGAGTTTTATTTTGTAGTATAACTAAAATAAGTATTATATCCTGTTAAAAAAGCGCAATTTTAATCAGAAATTCTCCGTTAAATAATAGGATGTCCTCAGCCGTATTTCTGTAAAATATAGCCGACGTAATTTTACCATACTTTGTTATTATCTTTTACATGTTGGTGACTGTAACATCACTCCTTAACGTCAATATATCCGTTTTCAAAACGGTAAATGCCTGGTAACATTTATTCAAGGATTTTTACCGCTTTTTTTACGATAAATTTTTAACAATGTAATATGTAATTTCTTTAAACAAAATCCTTTTTCGCATTTTCATATTTTAACTTTTTTTATGTATACCTTAAGCACGCTTCTTCTATCTGCATTGCCTCTCATTCCCTAGCCGTAATCCCAGTCATTTCTCTTACTTAACCAATGCTACTT
>NC_090736.1:47212602-47219232 GCF_036898095.1 Palaemon carinicauda | reverse complement strand
CAGACATATAAAGATAACTTATGAATGGCAGAGATAAGGGAGAATGACAATGCCCTAGCAGGACATTGCCCTACAGACTGACCATATATTCATATGATCGGCGGCCAAGCTCCCTCTCCACCCAAGATAGGAACAGGGAGGGCAAGGTAATAGCTGCTGATGACTCGGCAGGTAGACCTATAGGCTCCCCCAAACCACCCGTCCTTAGCTAACAAGGATAGTGAGTTGCAGATAATTCTAGAAAACTATCGAGCCTTAGCGGGTCCAGCAGATCGCCGAGGAGGGACGTTTCCAATAGACTACCATAACCCTTTGAGTAAGTAAGCCTACAGCAGACTGCATGAGGTGCACTGATGGAACTAACCCTGTATGGAGGGTTTGCTTGTGTATCAACATGTGTAAGTTTAGTGTTAATGAATTTTTTATTAATAAGAACCATGGTCAATCCTGTCTCATCTTTTGTTGAGCATTTATTTCATGGCGAATAGTGGAGTGCAATTGCCCTGAAATTTATCCGGCAAAAAAGCCTAGTAAATTAGAATTTTCGTCTCTGGGTTCAGTTGCACAGAGTTGTAAATAGGATTGCCATGCTCTTGTTATTTTGGACGTTTGGTATCGTTATATTAATGATGTTCTAGGAATTCTAAAGTTCTCTTGCTATTATTAATCCATTAGTTCCACCCATAACATTTACGATGGAAAAGGAAAATGATAACAGAATGCTTTTCTCAGATGTTAGATTTGTTGTACAAATCAAAATTGGAAAATTAAAATTTCCAGGAAGTCAACCAATACTCTATCATATATACTGTAGATTTCTATTCAATAACTCCAACAAAATATGAGCCTCGTTTTATCGTTTATATATGACTGATCTATTTTATGATTGTCACTAATCTTAATATATTTCATTATAGATACCTTTTCATTTTTCATATATACTTTATATGTTACTTCTCTAATTTCTTTCCGCTCTGGGCTTCTTTCCTTGTCGAAGCACTTGGGCTTGTAACCTCCTTGACTTTTCCAACAAAGGTTATAGCTTGTTTAGTAATAATAATGGCAATAATAACAATAAGGTCAACTGTATTTTCCCTCTATGTATCTGAGGGCACTGATAATATGTAGCCTTGGATTCCTAGAAAACGAGATCACAAAAATTGGAGAAATAACCACTAATCTATTTTTTTTTAATTATAATTAAAGCTAAGTAAAACTTATATAACGTCGAGTTAGAGTACAATGAATAACATAGTTGACAATTTAATGGATGTTTTCCAGATAGCATCCCCTTTGGCAAATTTCAAATATATGAGTAACATTTTGATATATCTGCACATTGAAAAAAACGTGCTAGTATAAATAGCTTTCGATATTGTAATAATGTAACGTAGAATATATCAGGCTGAAAATGTAATTCATTTCATCTCGGACAAATATCTATATCTATCTATCTATCTATCTATCTGTCTATCTATCTATCTATCTATCTATCTATCTATCAATATATATATATATATATATATATATATATATATATATATATATATATATATATATATATATATATCGCAAGAATGAAACTGCATGAGACCTAACTATCAAAGGGATACACCAATGCCTTTACTATAGCCTACGGTGTCTTAACTCAGCCTCTGCTGACTCAGTAATCTATATTATATACCGAAAGCAATATTTTGGACTCCATATCAATTACTCGTACCAAAGGTCAAAACTTGAATCTAAGCCAAGGTCTTTTTTTCCGTTGATCCCGCATCCTCCTGTTTCCTTATATCGACTTATCGGTGGTCATAAAGACACTAACATCACTGGGATCCTAATTCCAGTATACATCCGATCTATCTGTGTTTTCATTTTCACTGTGAGTCTGACGATGTCATTCGACGAAAGTATTAGTTCCAATCAAGTTTTGAGCTCTGGTTTCACGGCTTGATACATATACTATGCTTATCATTAGTTAGCTGTCGTGATTTTTTAACAGAAATATGACCTATGTATAATATATATACTTCTCTTTTGAGGCATTTTATTTGATTGTGTCTTACTGGAGAGGGGGGGGGGGAGGTTATACGCCAACAACGTATGGCTTCCCTTGCTAACCTTGCTGATATTATTTAACTTCAATGATATGAAGACTATAAGGGTATTGATTCTTATCAATTTATATGTTGACGTATTATCATGAAATAACCTCTTGCACTATTAAGAGAGAGAGAGAGAGAGAGAGAGAGAGAGAGAGGAGAGAGAGAGAGAGAGAGATTGAGAGAGAGAGAGGAGAGAGAGAGAGAGGAGAGAGGAGAGAGAGAGAGAGAGAGAGAGAAAAGGGCAATGGAAAATGTCTGTCTTTGTGGCATCATTGCGGGTGGAATTTTATCTGCCTGAACCCCGTGTAACAAAGGGAGGGACCATGTCTGGTTGGTGGGGGATTGGGTGTTGAGGGGAGGGAGGGGAACCTGTCATTTGAAAACCTGAGGGAAATTGACAAACTTCTGACTTTGTTTAGTCAAACTTTGGGTTGGAGGAAGGAAAGAAAAGAGACTCGCATACTCGAATTTCTCTTTCCTTCGGGAAGTTTCTTGAGGGGCCAAGTTCTTTGGATGTTTTATGAGATGTTTACCTTTTTTTATGAATTATTGCAGTATTCGTAAAGAGAGAGAGAGAGGAGAGAGGAGAGAGAGAGAGAGAGAGAGAGAGAGAGAGAGAGAGGAGAGAGAGAGAGAGAGTATTAGGAAATTATAAACATTGAAATCTGACTTTCGTATTACTCTGAAATAGGTATTACTGATTAAATACTGTCGTGCAACAATATTTTTTTGGTGTTATAGTCATGTTAACCAGCTGAAGGACATTGATAATATTCTAATGATAGAATTGAAAGCAGCATTTCTGATTAACTCAGCTTTGATGAATGATTAATTGATAAAGTCAATTATACCTTTGATTTATGATAAAATCTACAGAAAAGGCCTAAAATAAGCCGTTTATCTGTATTGTTTACATTTAAAGGTTTAAAGGCTATTCATGAATGGCAGAGGCAAGGGACAGTGACATTGCCATATCCAGCAGGCCCTAGAGACTGACCATATTTCATCTGAACAGCGCCCAATCACCCCAACCACACCCAAGTTAGGACCAGCCAAAGCCCCCATCCTTAGCTCACAAGTATGGAGAGGTTGTAGCGACCAAAGGAAACTAACGAGTTTGAGCGGGACTCGAACCCCGGTCTGGCAATCACCCAGCAAGGACGCTACCACCAGGCCACCGCAACTTATTTCACCCAGCTCCTCATAATGCCTGTTGTCATAGACCAAGTCTAACTTGAGCCGGGCTTTAGTGATGTTCTCCTTCGTTTTGATATCCCTATTGTTGACCGTATACTCTTTCATTTACGCCTAAACCTCCAGTAAATCTATAAAATATTTTGTAAACCGTTTGCTGCTAATTGAAGAATAGCCTAGAAACTTTCGTATTTTTCACACACATGAAATCAGGATCTTTTCTTTATGAGGCAAACAGGAGAAAGTTCCTACATCGAATAAGACTCCCATTCTTTAAAAGAAATCCTAATAATAAATGTCTTTAACAGCTACAATTTCCTCACACTAAATGCATGTGGAAATCTAAAAGATCCATCATCATTGCGGCTATCAAAAATACATAGGCGAATATTACCCGGCTATTCAAATTTGAGCAAACATTGGCACACTGAATTTTGAATTCATATCTAATAGCGTATATTTTCTTTTGAGTTCTGTAATTCATCAATGCTCTTTCTCATCAATCTTTTGGATTACTTGCGTGCTTACAGGTCAGTTTCGTACGAATTCGGTAACCTAGATACCATTATAAACTCCAGACTACTACTACTACTACTACTACTACTACTACTTACTACTACTACTACTACTACTACTAATAATAATAATAATAATAATAATAATAATCTCGTCTATATAATAAAGAGCAAATATTTAACGATATATATATATATATATGTATATATATATATATATATATATATATATATATATATATATATATATATATATATATATATATTATATATATATATGTGTGTGTGTGTGTGTATATATATATACATGCATACATATATATATATATATATATATATATATATATATATATAATTCTCTCCGATATTGCTAGACGTATAACAAATCGGTCTCTCCCCATCCCTAGGGTAGGGGGGAGAGGGAGTAGTAATACCTTGGTGTGAGGGGGGTGGCAAGGGTTGAATCTGTGTGCATGTGTGTGCATATGTGTAAATATTTAGCTGTCATTTATGACGGGTCGCGCACGCAATAAAAATAATCTTCTACATCTTAAGCCATTAAAAAAAGTATCTGCAGTATATAGCAAACTTTCAAAATAACAACCTCTTTTGTTATCGTAGTGTTTCCACAACAGATGCTGTAAAATATGGCTATTTTTCCATGCATAAACCCATTATTACAAGTTCCTACAACGCTTATCCCAGCGCTCTAAAGACGTAACATTCAACTGCTTTTAAATATGAAACGTATTTTCTTTTTGCATTCGACTTGTAAAACAACAAGTCTGAGAAAGTCGGTACCATTATTTCTGATAAGAAATATGCTAGGAACTAGAAGGGCACTCAGAAGAGCGCCGACCTCCGCTGCGGCAGGTTAGTTCTCGACCTTTTGCTCGACCTGAGCCTTGACCTTTGACCGTAACATGTATTAATTGGCATGGATTTTCATACACTCAAATATGAACCAAGTTTGAAGTCTCTGTGACAACGATGTCCAAACTTATGTCTGATTGCGTGAATTGGACATTTTGCTTGACCGTAATCTTTAGACCTTGACCTTCCAAAATTTAATAATTTCTGGCTTTTTACATAACAGTTAATCCCTGAAAATTTCATTACTCTCCGATTAAAATTGTGGCCAGAAAGATGTTCACAACAACGCACAAACAAACACACAAAAGAGGGTAAAACATAACCTCCTTCCAACTTCGTTGACGGAGGTAATTATCACCGACACATTAACGTACCCGAAAGGTATGGTGATTATCCTTGATATCATTGTTTCGACCAATCATATATAGTTGCTCATAGAGGAAGAAAAATAAACCATTACATCAAGATAGGATTTCCAACCATTTCATAGTAATATTGGATTTGATATATGTACAATCTTGTATTACTGATGACCTACTAATTTTTTGCAAATGCAATATTCATCACTCTAATAAGACATAACTAGATCGGATTTATATCGAGGTCTTGGTTAAAAATCCCCTGTTTTATTATCACCAAAGTATTATGAAAATATAAGTTTTATTCCCAATATGACTAATTAACCTCAGGTCATCAAAACTTAGTCGGTAATGTCTGACGTGGTATTGAAAACAGTTTAAAATATTCCTTACTTGTTACACCACAGAAGAAGAAGAAGAAGAAGAAGAAGAAGAAGAAGAGACCCACTAATTAATGACGACACCTGTTCAGCCTTTGGCACTTCCTAGAACAAAAGTTTGAAACAAGTGAAAATGAAAGTAGTTTTGTATTTTTATTACAGATGAGAAATTCTTTTCGAGAATTACATTACTTCTTTGACTTTTGCTGGAAGATTAAAACGTATGCAATTATATATAAGGGAAATTTCATTGTAGGTGTGTATGTATGTATGTATGTATGTATATAATATATATATATATATATATATATATATATATATATATATATATATATATATATATATATATATATATATATATATATATGTATATATATATATATATATATATATATATATATATATATATATATATAAGTAAATTTCTACCTCATACTTGGGATCGAATGCTAGCCCCTTCTAATGAAAGGCCAGGTTGAAACCAACCATGCCACGAAAGGCCATAAAAGGAAATCCGAACCTGACACTAATCTAGCTGTCCGAGGATTTACCTGGCGAGACATCAGTCTCTTACCAGCGAGTTTTACCCGATTTCCCCGGCCCACCACGTGACACAATTGGTAGTAATTCATTCAAATTACCCCTAATGAGTCAATATGGATAAATATCAACACAACATCGTGTTCAAATAGAAGTAAATTTCTACCTCATACTTGGGATCGAACGCTAGCCCCTTCTAATGAAAGGCCAGGTCGAAACCAACCATGCCACGAGAGGCCATAAAAGGAAATCCGATTAGTGTCAGGTTCGGATTTCCTTTTATGGCCTCTCGTGGCATGGTTGGTTTCGACCTGGCCTTTCATTAGAAGGGGCTAGCGTTTGATCCCAAGTATGAAGTAGAAATTTACTTCTATTTGAACACGATGTTGTGTTGATATTTATCCATATATATATATACATGTATATATATATATATATATATATACATATATATATATATATATATATATACAGTCAGCGCGGGTCGTTCTGTCCGGGCAGCATCCGCCGTGCATTCATTTTGGTCCCCCCCCATATCTACACTAATACACAATATAAATCAATAAACATTTAATTGAACACTCACCAATATCCCTGCTACTTGTCTATAGGGTAGCCTTTCCTCTTCTTGACCTCCAAAAGTCATTGAGGAACACTATCGGCG
>NC_090736.1:47192602-47202602 GCF_036898095.1 Palaemon carinicauda | reverse complement strand
ATATATATATATTTATATATATATATTACTTTGAAAATTACCAAAGAGATTACTTTTCCTGTTCTCAGTAAGTATTTGTGGATAAGCCTGCAACAAATGCCTCTTACAATTTTTCCATTCTTATAAAAACTAGGTAATTCCTATACAGAACTTTCCTCCAAAACTATAATGATTACGATAAAATTAACATATCTACAATTTTGAGTCAAAATCGGACTAACACTTTAATAGCATTTAAAAGACACAGGTTACCTCAAAGAAAACGGACGAAGAAGGGCTACGTAAAAGAGTGCGATTACAAAAAAAAAAAAAAGTTACTTAGCGTCAGATATTCACCACAAAAAGAATTAGTTATTACCTCCGCCAACGAAGTTGGAAGGAGGTTATGTTTTACCCCCTGTCTGTGTGTGTGTTTGTTTATTTGTTTATTTGTGAACAGCTTCCCGACCACTATTTTAATCGTAGAGTCATGAAAATTGCAGGGATTAACTATTATGTAAAAAGCTAGAAAGGATTAAATTTTGGAAGGTTAAGGTCAAGGCCACCCAGCTAAATGTCAAATTCACGTAATCAGCCACAAGTTTGGACATCATTGTCACAGAGCCTTCAAAATTTGTTCATATTTGAGTGTATGAAAATCCACGTCCATTAATACATGTTAAGTTCAGGTTAAGGTCGAACAAAAGGTCTAGAAATAAGCTGACATAGCGGAGGTCTGCGCTCTACAGAGTGCCCCTCTAGTTCCATGATAGTTTCATAATTAGTCTTCTTTTTTAAAAATGGCAAGAATATTCTTAAAATATTTTATAAATGAATGCAATTAAAATTAAGTAAAACACGAATGATGATATTGTTAATGAAGATAATTATAATAACTGATAAAAAGAGCATCAGCAACTACAAAAACAAAAAAAACAAAAAAAAAACAAAAAACAAACAACCCAAAAAATAGCAAATAATAATAATAATAATAATAATAATAATAATAATAATAATAATAATAATAATAATAATAATAATAATAATAATATAAAAGAAATGTTTCTAAAAACACTACCTCTAGCTTAGTTTTTTCGTATTTTATTTTTTTTTTGAGTCGTCTCCCACTTCCTTTATCTTGATTCAGGCTTCTCTACTATATCTGTCTGTTATCACGTCTACTAGTGGGGTCCCTCTTGGAAATCTCACTCGAATAAGAAATTGTAGGACGTTCAGTAATCAAATCCATGACATTTTTTTTTTGCTTTTACTTTTATTCCAATGAAGCTTTCGGGTACATTCCTTAAAGCTTCATTGGAATAAAGGTAAAAAAATAAAAAAAAATAACATGGATTGTATTACTGAACGTCCTACAATTTCTTATTCGAGTGAGATTTCCATGAGGGACCCCACTAGTAGACGTGATAACAGACAGATATAGTAGAGAAGCCTGAATCGAGATAAAGAAGTGGGAGATGACTCAAAAAAATAAAATACGAAACAACTAAACTAGAGGTAGTGTTTTTAGAAAAAATATCTTTTTATATAATTTAACCCGGAAATTTGTGCGCTTTAAACTAATAATAATAATAATAATAATAATAATAATAATAATAATGTTGATTATCATTATTATCATTATTATTATTATTATTATTATTATTATTATTATTATTATTATCATTATTATTATTATTATTATTATCATTATCGTCATCATTATTATTATATTACCATTATCATTGTATTGTTCTTTATTACGAGCATAGGTTGCAAACATCCTCATAAAATGAAAATATAAGCAAACTCTATATAGCAAGAGGATTTTAAACTAGAGGGAGATGGAAAAACATACACTATTGAAAAAAGGTAATTTTAATCGGAAATTCTCCGTAAAAATATACTGTTATTAGCCGTATTTCAGTAAAATACAGGCAACCGTAATTTTCACCCTACTTCGTTATTATCCTTTACAGGTGATGAACGTAATATCACTCCTTTACGTCCATATATCCGTTTTTAAAAGGGTAAATGCCTAGCAACATATATTCAAGGATTTTTACGGCCTTTCTTAGGGCAAATTTTGAAGTGTATGTGACCTTCCTCGCCACCATCTAACCATACTAGGTCACTGGAGAATTGGTCTGTTATAACGGTCAATAACTCACTCGCATTCATATCATGCCCACCAGAAGAGGTCAGTAGCATTGAATATGCCTTTCCCAAATCAGGTCAGCTACACTGTTAAAAAATTGCATTAAAAAACAGTAAATGTCTAGCTACATTTATTCCAGGATTTTTGCCGTTTTAAAAACGGATATATTGACGTAAAGGAGTGATATTATGATTACCAACCCGTAAACGATAATAACAAAGCAAGATAAAATTACGGTTGCCTGTGTTTTATTGAAATACAGTTAAGATGAGAATATTTTTACGGAGAATTTCCGATTACAATTACAATTTCTTCTAACAGTGTTGAAAAGACCAGTGACTGGTCACTCTACCACTCGAATTAGTTATTAGTATAAGTACTGGAAGTTGACCTCTTTTGTATTAGCTTCCAAGGTTGCATTGGAGTGGACAGCTTAAATCAATCATTGACTTACAGTTAAATTATATAGCCACTGATATTTGTTATCAAGTATAAATCGAGAAGCATCGTACAAATCTTCAATTGGAATTTAAATATTTTTTAACCTTGCTTATACTCAATCATTTTTATTTCATTTGAATAATATTTACGGTACAAGTATGATAAAACATTACAGTGTAATAGAGAATTAATATAGACTGAAAGCAAAATGATATACAACCATCTATAAATCGGAAACAATAACACATTTCTCTGTATTTCAATTGAAAACAAGTGTATTTTTACGGTATGGCAAATATGATAAAACACAACAATGTATCAGAAAATTAATATAGACTGAAAGCAAAATGATAGAAAACTCTCAATAAACTAGGAAACAATTGCAACATACATTCAATACCCCTCTGTTATGATGTGTCAATACAAACGATGATGTTTTTTTTTTTTTTTTTTTTTTTTTTTGAGAGAGAGAGAGAGAGAGAGAGAGAGAGAGAGAGAGAGAGAGAGAGAGGGAGAGAGAGAGAGAATTTCACACTAAAAATAGGGATAACTTTCGTATACCAAGTGCCAAAGCAAATTTCCAAATCCCGAAAGAAAAAACAAATAAAATACTCCTTTGAGGGGAATCATATTTACGCCATGCTGCATGTTAATAGAAAACATTTTTTTAACGTAATTTAAAGAATAAATTTTGTTAGGGGATTAAAAAATGCACAGAAATATGGAAATATTTCATTTGGGCGTCGGGTTACTCGATTTGTGGTAAGGGAGGGAAACCACGTCATGGCCAAAATCAATTAGGGTTGGTCCGTGTGCTACACAACATCTGGTGTTGGTGGTTTTATAACAAGCTTGTCATTAACAACATACATATTGTTAGGGAATTGTTTTTAAGGTATATAGTTGATATTTTGTTACATGGTGCATAATGTTTGAAATATATTTTAGAATTTAATTTATGTTATGTAGCTAAAGGTTTTTACGCTTATAATATTGTTGACACTACCCCGAAACACCACCTTACACACACGCACGCGCGTGCGTATACACATAGATTTATTCATGAACATGTAATATATAATGCAAATATAGACATGAGCACATAAAGACAAATATATATACATTTATATAGTGTATGCATACATACATAATACACACACACACACACATATATATATATATATATATATACATATATACATATGTATCACTTACTATATAAATATATATATATATATATATATATATATACATATATATGTATCAATTACTATATATATATATATATATATATGTAATCACTTACTATATATATAGACACAAACGTATATACATATATATATATATATATATATCACTTACTATTTATATACACACAAACGTATATATATATATATATATATATATATATGTATATATATATATATATATATATATGTATGTATGTATATATATCCATGCAATTAATTTTTACTGCCAACAAATAAGAAAAGTAGGAAAAATTCTTTCTTGGGGAAAGCGCCGTAAACTTAGACACTGCATGTGAGGCCGAACCTCAATTACTCAACGTTTGGGAAAATGCTTGTGAGAAATGGCAAAAATCTGTATGCAATTCGAATATAAGAAAGACAAAAACAAAACTAATTTGAATAAGGAATCAAACCAGTAAAGTTTTGGAGGCGGTTCGATTTTGCTTTTAGAGAAAAGTATAACGTGTACAGAGACGAAAGAACAATTAGAGATTTGAGACCGTCGCCAATGAAGATTGTCAATATCTTGTTCAAGTCTACGGTCCAAACTTTCCCTCTTTCATATGTTGAATGTGAATGATTCCTCTGTATAATAAAAATCCAGGATCTGGATCGCCAGAAAAATCTAATCACTTCTAAGTTAGTCCATTTCTGAAATCTGAAATGTTCATTAAAATTCATCTTTTTGAGTTAGGCTGGTGACAAATAACCAATGAGATGAAAACATAACCTCCTTGGCGGAGATAATTATATAATGATATAATGCATAAAATTAGGCAATATCTGAATCAGGATAAATTTAGTAAATGGACGATGTAGATAAGTCAAAGAATCTATTGAAATTGTTGTAATGGAGAACGACATCAGGTATAGGAAAGGTATATGTTGATGGCAGTGTAACTAGATGCCCAGAAAGTGAAATATCGTGGTAGAGCATTAATGGCGTAATATCATAAGTGGTTGATCTAAAGCAAATAAAGTCATTTATTGATTCATATGATAGTGTAATACGAGAAATGTGTATTAATTTTCTTTTGAAGGTTAAATCATGATAATAACATCTTTCATGCTCCTGGCTATGAAGTTTTCATAATAATTCAAAATTATTAAATTGTTGGATTAGAGTAATTAACCTTCCTAAACTAACTGCATTCTTTGTATCAATTTAGTTGAAGTATACCTGAATCTAAATAAACAAAATATGAAAATTTTAGAACGATAAAATATTTACAATGACACAACGGTAAACTGCATCCCAGTTGCCCCAGTTGCAAAGCTTGAACTGAAGGACAAAATGAGGTAAACTCGTACTGTAACTACTTCCACGTCAACCAAGAACAAGTTTCATTACATCCTAAGCTAAGAACACTCCCTTTTTAATATGCATTGTTGAAGTAACACAGTGATATAAGTGCACACCAAGGACTATCTCTTCACGGCTAAACTTCCTTCATAGCTCTGTTATGTTAATCTGACTTTTCTTTCCTCGATCTTTATTTCACGTACACATTAATATACATACATATATACATACACACATATACATATATATAAATATATAAAGTGTATGTGTGTGCGTTTGTGTATGCGTTCTAAATCTATTATGAAATTCTAATATTTTAGTGTGAAACCTTAGTTTGCCTAGTTTGACTAGACGCAGCCTACCCAAAGGCTATGGGTTATCTTGTGACTGAAAACACGCAGTTGTAAACACAAGGAGACTCTAATCTATCTCTCCCTAAGCGAGTGTGTCCCCACTCTATCTACAGTAGTTTGGGTTAGCTCATCTCCGTAGGAGTAGTTTCCTCATAAATGGGTAAATGATATAATGAAAGCCATCGATTTCCGTAGATAATGACTTGGCACACTTGCTGTTGCCTTTAAGAATAAGATTGATGATTGCTCCTTTGGAAAGAGGTAAATTACGGTCATTAGGTGATTAGGCCCTGGAGAGGAGAACTTGCTGTGATCATACCATGATTCAAAGTGATCGAGGGAGAAGTTCCTCCGTTGCGTATTATGATCAATTATCATATAAATGGTTACTGATGCCTTCTGAATAATGAAGGATGATTCATTTAATAGCAACTCCCAGTTCAACTCTTATACTTATCTGTAGATTAAGGATTCTTAATTCTAATGAAATGAGAGTTATTCTAATTGAAACGTTTATGTCATATGATAATGTTTTCTTATTAAGAGAATAACTCCACCTTTTCGTAGATGGAAGTTTACACCTCAGATGTTGTGGTAGGTTTAACACACACACACACACACACATATATATATATATATATATATATACACACATTGTATATATATATTATATAAATATATATGTATATATATAAATATATATATATATATATATATATATAGAGAGAGAGAGAGAGAGAGAGAGAGAGAGAGAGAGAGAGAGAGAGTTTAGTGAAAGGTTGATAAAAAGACAAATCAGACAATGGCTAGGTTAAGTAAAATTTGGAAATCAAATCGCCTGAAATTACATAAAAAACCAGACTATATATCAGTTTTTAGTGGGATCGGTGTTACTCTATGGACATGAAACAATCTTCAATAGATTTAGTAGATTTGAGAACAAAGCCCTCAGAAGGATATTGGGAGTTAAATAGCAGAAGATGATTAGAAATAAAATTATAAGAGAGATTACTTGAGTGCCATATGTGGATAAGATCATGGTGAGGGGTAGATAGAGATGGTTTGGGCATGCTCTTCACACTCCCAAAGAGAGATTAGTTCACCCAAGGCCAATCCAAACGTTCAGCTTGGCTCCACAAGGCACTAGAAGAGTTGGACAATCCAGCCCTACATGGCTGAGGACTATGAAGTTTGAAGTAGATGATGAATGGAGAAGTATTGAATTAAAAGCTCAAGATAGAGACGACTGGCGAAATGTAACCGAGGCTCTTCGTGTCAATAGTCGTAGGAGATGATGAGGATGATATATATATATATATATATATATATATGTGTGTGTGTGTGTGTGTGTGTGTGTGTGTATGGAGTTGGGATAGGGCAATCCTACCACCCTTCTTTAGAAGCTGCTATCAGTGGATCTAGGTATATGGTAAAAGTAATATGAACACCTGTCATAATTGAGAAAGGTTTGTCGAGAAACTTGATGGATGTGCCTTTCTAGGGCCACCTTCTTTTAGGGGGATAAAAATTTATAAAAATAAATATTTATAACCTATCGAACATTATTTTGGAAATAATTAGATTGTTTCTTATTAAATTTTCTACTAATTTACTTTATGGCAGTTGCACACGAGAAGAAATAATAATAGTGAATCCCACCAACAAAGCAGAGAATGTAATAAAAAAACATGTCATCTAAAAACCTTTCTTAAAACAAAAAGTGCTTTCTTAAAACAATGTTTCACGATAAAAAGGCATCAACATAGCTTCTATTGTGAACGCTACTATTAACAATGATTAAACTGGCAAAGCTAAAAAGTGAGAGCTATCAAAAAAAAAATAAAAAAAAAATTGTTGGGAACAAATCTTCAAGCAATTTCCAGGAGACTAAATGGCCGTTGTCATTACAAAAGAAACCAAAATCCAGGGAGAAGATTGTAAAAGAAAAAAATTACGAAAAAGAAAAAAAAAATCCAGCTGAAGTTTATCGAAAGTATCAGGATTTTTTATATAGATGAGAACATTCATCTTGAAATCTATAAGTAAAAAAGGGCTATCATAGTGGTTCAAG
Source organism: Palaemon carinicauda (assembly GCF_036898095.1). NCBI lineage: Eukaryota > Metazoa > Arthropoda > Malacostraca > Decapoda > Palaemonidae > Palaemon > Palaemon carinicauda. The sequence continues at coordinate 47,195,050 of NC_090736.1, read as the reverse complement.
TCTACCAACGAATTAGTTTCTCTAATCAAATGCTGTCTTCTGATCAGAATTTTGCTTGGCAATTATGTTTCTTAAAAAAGAATCCAGGAGCTGGCTACTTTAATCTTGACTAATCTGTAATAATTATTCCTGTTTATAATTCTCTGAGTAAGATACGAAACCCATTTGCCAAGACATACCCTGACTATTGGAAACGTTCCTTTTTAACAATCTGCTGGACTGGTGTACGAGACCTGCTTAAGCTCGATAGCCTCTAGTAGGGTCTACAACCTCACCGCCTTGTGAACTAGGGATTGGGGGGGGGGAGCCTATAATTCTACCTGCTGAGTCATCAGCAGCCATTGCCTGGGCCTCCCTGGTCAGTCTCTAGGATATTGTCCTGTGTCTTGCCTCTGCCATTCATGAGTGACCTTTAAATCTTTAAAAGTGAGGGAATGAACAGATTGGAAAACGGTTTCCTACGCCTTTTATCTGTTTTCTTGATAGCCATTTAGTTAAACCGTAGTGATTCAGATTCATCATGGCATATATTTTATCAATAAACATTGGCCCATTGGCTTTGTTTCAAGAAAATAATCTGGAGTATCCCATTTGTTATCCAACTGCTTTCCACACCTTAGGAATGGACTTGTTTTGGCATAAGGCCACTTTACTTGAAACCAACCTTTAGAGAGATTCAGCTTGGAAAATTGATTGGTATTTTAGCTGGTTCAGAAGGTAGAAAAATGAAAAAGAGAAGGAAATAAATAAGATAAAAAAATGAAATAAAATGTAAGTGTAGTAAGAAATTAAATTCATTTGTAGAAACAAGGAAAAAGAATTATAAGACACCATTCCTTGGATTTTCTTTGATAGAATATTCAAACATTTATTTCAGTTTTTTTCATAATTATCTAGTCTGTTATAAACGACAAGTCAAGTATACAAAGCAAATGTGTAATAATATATTTGAAGACTGAATTTCATTACATCATGGTCACGACATTGTTACCCTCTCACATTCTCTTGATAAGAAAAATCTTAATTGCTGTGGAAAACTTTATGAAAAAATAAATTTCGCATAATGAAATTCTGTTGAAGGTTTTCTGCATGATCAAAACTTTTCTAAATTGCATGAGCTGTTGCTAGGTTTAAACTGAACATGTTTAAATAAAGGAATCTGATCCAAGAACATTATTTTCATACAAACATTAATGAAAGTATTTGATTGTGATAACATTTTAAATGATGGAAATGGCTACTTAAGGAGATGAGATTCGCAATGATTTTATCATTTCGACAACCATTTGTGATGGCTTTAAATAATATCATCCTCTTTTTTTTTGGAAGAGGATAAAAAAATATCCACAGTTGACATCAACGAAACTAATTGTGATTGACGGAAGCTCATTCTGCTTACCATTCACTAAACGTTACAAATTACATACTTCAGCCAAGAAAGAAACTTCAGGGTTAATGAAAAGGTTTTGATTGGGAGGTTTACCGTAAATTTGACTTTGAACTCTCTTCAGACTTAAATTAATCCGTCATACTTTATACACTGCACTAATTTGAGTTACAACTTTATAAAAGGTTCAGCAAACACACATATATATTCAGATGGGACCGATGAAAAAATGCTGCATTATCCGTATAAGCAACACATTTGTTTTTGAGGCCAAATCACATTTGCGTGTCTAACATGAAGAGAAAGGGCCAAGAAGACTACCCAGAGGAGCCCCAAATATTATAGTCCTATATTAGATTGGCTAGGGGACCAGCCACCCGTTTGACTGGCCAGACAGTACTACATTGGACCCTTCTCTCTGGTTACGGTTCATTTTCATTATGCATACACATACACTGATTAATCTTTAATCTGGACTATTCTTTACATATTCTCCTCTGTCCTCATACACCTGACAACACTGATATTACCAAACAATTCTTCTTCTCTCAAGGGGTTAACTACTGCACTGTAATTGTTCAGTGGCCACTTTCCCTTGGTAAGGGTAGGGGAGACTCTTTAGCTATGGTAAAAGGCTCTTCTAGGAGAAAGACACACCAAAATCAAACTATTGTTCTTTAGCCTGTGTACCGTGACCTTCCACTCTCTTCGGTTAGAGTTCTCTTGCTTGAGGGTACATTTGGGCACACTCTTCTATCTTATTTTTCTTCCTCTTAATTTGTTAAGTTTTTACAGTTTATGTAGGAAATATTTATCTTAATGTTCTTACTGTTCTTGAAATACTGTATTTTCCTTGTTTCCTTTTCTCACTGAGCTATTTTCTTTGTTGGAGCCCCTGTGCCTATAGCATACTGCTTTTCCAACTAGGGTTGTAGCTTAGCAATCAACAATAATAATAATAACAATATAGTCACTATGGGGTTCATCACCGACGACGCGTTGCAAACTATATACTAAAAATTCAATCATACTACTATCTAATTACCCACCTCATGATTAAT
>NC_090736.1:47157602-47185102 GCF_036898095.1 Palaemon carinicauda | reverse complement strand
TTAAACATTTTAAGAACAGTAACAACATTAAAATTAATATTTCCTACATAAACAGTCAAAACTTTAACATAACAAGAGGAAGAGAAACAAGATAGAGAATGTGCCCGAGCGTACCCTCAAACAAGAGAACTCTAACCCAAGACAGTGGAAGACCATGGTACAGAGGCTATGGCACTGCCCAAGACTAGAGAACAATTAAGCATAATTACGAGTATTAAACGAATCATTCAAATATATATATTCACTGTTTAACTCCCTCTTTACCATTTAATGCAGTAAAGAAATTGTCCAACAGAATGGTTTTCCTGTTTGCCAACAGATGGCATTAGCAACTTGTTTATAGTCAAAATTCAGGATTTTTTGCTTGGAGGAATATCTCAAAGTGTCAAAATAAAAAAATGACATGTACAAAACCCACTATAGGAACTGAGTACCAAAGTACCTATCAAACCATTTCACTCGCTTAAAAAACAATCTTATTTTATATGGAAATAAAGTTATTTTATGTGGTAAAGGCAATGGGATAATGTTTTGTCTTTATTAAATTGAACAACGATTATTCTTTTCATTATAAAGTATTTATATAATCATTATGATCACCCAGGAGTGTTTCCTCGTGCATTCTCAAAAGTGGGGAATGGAGATTTGATAATCTTGGTACTTATGCAGAAAGTGGTAAAACATTAATGTAATATTCATATGATGGTATTTTACCTTTCCACGAAATGTCAGAATATTAATCTGATTATGGCTGCATTCTAGCTCAATTTTGAAAGTATTTATTGGAGAGGAGAGAGAGAGAGAGAGAGAGAGAGAGAGAGAGAGAGAGAGAGAGAGAGAGAGAGAGATGGCAAAGACATTCTGTATAACCACCCTTCTGGATATATTAGATAGGTATTATAGAGGTAATGCCTAGCTTAAAATGACTGGAGTCTTCATCTTGCAAGCATTCAATAAATGGTACCTTGGTGTTTTGCTATGGATTAAGACAAATTATTCTAGATATCTTTCTGTGCATTATAATCAGACGTCTCATTTAGAGCAGAACGGTCCAGAATGATAATAATAATAATAATAATAATAATAATAATAATAATAATAATAATGATAATAATAATAATAGTAATAATAATAATGATAATAATCATGTCAGAGGATACTGATGTTCTTGTAATCCTATTGAATTTCATTCTGACATGATTAATGCTAAGCAAACCAGAAACATCTTCAGTAGAAGGAAAGGAAATAATATCCGACTCATAGATACATCAAGACTAGTGACGATTCTTGGCTCAGGTTTGTGTAAAGCGATGGCAGGAGTTTATGTATTCACTGGGTGCCATTGTGGGAGTGCCATTGTGGGAGTGCCATAACTGGACTTTGAGAAAATTCAATTCAAGGAAAATTTTATGTCTTTTGGAATAGAATAGTCAGTTCCAGAATCAATGTTTGATACTATGTAGGCCTTTGCTTGTTACCTCTACAGAGCCACAGTAGTAGACTCAAAACTAGAGAGAGAGAGAGAGAGAGAGAGAGAGAGAGAGAGAGAGAGAGAGAGAGAGAGAGATAGTTCTTTCGAAAGCTGAATAAAGAAAATTCTTATGATTCTGTTCAAACTACCTTCTGTGAGTTCACGCTAGTTCCCAGTGCTCACACTCTTCCTCGTACTCAACACTCATAGAGAGAGAGAGAGAGAGAGAGAGAGAGAGAGAGAGAGAGAGAGAGAGAGAGAGAGAGAATGACATTTAAGTTCAATCTCTTCTATTCGTCTATACACGTGCTGACAAGAAGCGAAAGAAGAAGCAAATAAATGGAGAGTTTAGGTAAACATTCTCTCTCTCTCTCTCTCTCTCTCTCTCTCCTCTCTCTCTCTCTCTCTCTCTCTCTCTCTCTCTCTCTCTCTCTCTCTCTCTCTCATATATATATATATATATATATATATATATATATATATATATATATATATATATATATATATATATATATATATATATATAAACTTCGTTCAGTACACCATAATACAGAAAGCCATCAACCAATACATATACCTTGAACAAATAGAAATATCTTAAAAATAATGAGAGGATTTTCCGAACAAACTTAAAACCCCTAAATGTTCACTAATCGAAAATGTCGGCCTACACTTGATACCTCATGTAATACCTATTACAGTTTATAATTAGAAGGATCCCAGAAGCCACAAGCAGGACGTACAATGTATTATAATCGGTATGGCAATAAAGCAGGTCATTTGATCTCCAAATTTGACATGCCTTCAACTGTTATAGGTTTAACCTGTGCCTTCTCACGGTCAAAATTACCATTGTCAACAGTCTCCATCCCACAACCCCATTGCATGTCAACCTCGCTACTTCTCACAGACTGAGCCAACTCCCCCTCCCCAACCCACTGAAGGCAACAGAGCTCTTGGCATAAACAGAATGACAACGGAATACTTCACCATCATCACTATAAATGCTGGCCCAAATCTTCTATATAATTGTAGAACTAAAATGATCCCACATCTATTAACGTTACGTAAGAACGATATATTGAAGTCGATCAATATTGGTCAAAATACGAAATAGAGTAGGAAAGATAATGTCTTGGGTAGAGCCATAGCCTCTGTACAATGGTCTGTCACTCTCTTGGGGTAGAGTTCTTTTGCTTGAGGTACACTCAGGCATACTGTTCTATCTTAGTTTTCTTCCTCTTGTTTTGTTAAAGTTTTTTTACAGTTTATATATGAAAGATTAATTTTAATTGTCAATTACTTCTCTTGTAGTTTCCTTATTTCCTTTTCTAACTAGGCTATTTTCCTTGTTGGAGCCCCAAGGCATATGCATCCTGCTTTTCCAACTAGGGTTTTATCTTAGCAATTGATAATAATAATAATAATAATAATAATAATAATAATAATAATAATAATAATAATAATAGGCTGGCGTATTGCTTGCAACATTGCATACGTTCAGGGATTGGACGAAATAACCTTTTGAATACAGTAACCAATTGCTCATTGCACGATGCAATATGCAAGGGATACAACAATAGAAGCTGTATATATGTGAAGTTATCTGAAGGTAAAACCTCCTGACAGTTGAATTATAATATTCAAAATCGTTGAATAAATAACTAACTCAGCACTATATTCCCTTTACATTATTATTATTATTATTATTATTATTATTATTATTATTATTTGCTAAGCTACAACCCTAGTTGGAAAAGCAAGATGCTATAAGCCCAAGGGCTCCAACGGGGATAAATAGCCCAGTGAGGAAAGGAAATGAGGAAATAAATAAACGATTCGATAAATAATGAACAATTAGAATAAAATATTTTTAAAAGAGTAATTACATGAAAACAGATAGTTCATATATAAACTATAAAAAGACTTATGTCAGCCTGTTCAATTCATAGGTAACAAAAATATCTAATGAATAGGCTATTAAAATACATGACATATCAGGGACGTAGGAGCGTTTTCCTGTTTGGGGGGGGGGGGGGCTAAAGTTCGAAATGACACTGAAGGCGGAAGCCGCAGGCGCGAAGGCATGGAGTAGGAGGGGGGGGGGGGGGTCCTGGGGGTCTCCCACAGAAAAATTTGATGAGAAAACACCCTCAGATGCGATTTCCTGGCATCTGACAGCATATTGTATCGAAAACAAAATCATATTTTTGGAAGATTTTTATGTAACCAATTCCAATTTTTACACAATAACAATTATAGAATACCAATAGGCCTATATATATATATATATATATATATATATATATATATATATATATATATATATATATATATATATATAATATATATATATATATATATATATATATCACAGCGCTGGCAAGCACGACCGGGGACCTGAAAATTTCAAGTTTCTAGCTCAAAAACTAAAATTTCGCATGTTGAGATTGTAAAACAAGCAAAAATGCTGCCAGTGCTGTTATATACGATTACGTAAACCAGAAATACCGGGTTTTCAGAAAAGTGCTTTCCGGACATAGTATAAGCTTGAAACTCTAGGATTTAATTCTATTCAATTTAACTAGACGATGCTAAAAGTTTCAAGTCCCTATCTTATAAGGTTCGTGAAATATGACGTCAGAAATATGCAAAAAAATAGCAAAAATGACGTCAACTTTCAAGTGTTCGATATAGTCATGGATAGACGCTTTTTAGCAAAGTTTCAACTCTATAATCTTAGCTTCTGAATAAGCTAGATAGCTGTTCGACCTCAGGTTTTGTAGATTATGTTTTAAATTGTGTATTAGGCTATGTGGGAATGTTTTGCGGTAATCACGAAGGCTGTAGTCACGTACTTAAGTTTCAAAAGGCATCAAACTGGCATCTTTAAGCGAACTTTCAACGTTTATTTCTCAGCTTCTGAATAATAAGTTATAGACATGTTTGACCTCACATTTTGAAGATATGACTATAAACTAGTTAATCAATACGCTTGCGTAAAAAAAGAGTGATATTTTACCCAAAAACCGATAAATCGGTTGGAACTTTTGACCGGGGAAACGTCTGTCTATATCCGAACATAACTTGACCACAAAACGCTTACCCGATTGAGCGGTTTAAAGAATTGACATAAAAATTTTAACCGGGTGTCGCCGGTCGCTTGCTTTTGACATTACCCATAGTCATAAAACAAAAAAATTCTGGGTAACGTACCTACAACTATAACGTTAAATAATAAAATAGCATACACGCCAACCTTTGATATGTTTTACCTCCTCCTACTTTCTTACATTGTTTAATGTTTATTCTTCCCACTCTTAAATCTTACTACATTCTTTTGCACTTTTCATCCTGCCTTTTATTTCTAATTCACCATCTTTTCCCTCCTTTAACGAACCTCTTTTATAACATCCTACCTCTTAACTTTTACCTCATACATTTTAACTCTAATTTACCCGTACTCCCTACCTCGTACCCCTTACCTTTTAGTCTTACATCTTACATCCTACCTGTTAACGTTTAACTCTAACTTCTTACCTCCTACATCTTACCTAGATACCGTTTACCTCCACCTCGTACCCGTTAGCTCTTTCATTTTACCTTCTTCCTCTTTAATATTACCTCCAAACTCTTACATCCTACCTCTAACATCTTATGATCCAATCTCTTACATCCTACGTCTAACGTCTTATCCCTTATTCTTACCTCTCACCTTTTACCTCGTACCTTTTACCTCGTACCTGTTACCTCTTACCTCTTATCTCGTACCTCTTATTCTTACCTCTCACCTTTTACCTTGTAAGTTTTACCTCTAACCTAGTAACTCTTACCTTTTACCTCTTACCTTTTACCTCTTACTCCTTACCCTTTACCTTGTAGGTTTTACCTCTTACCTCGGATATCATGCCTCCTCTATCCTAACACCTCAAGTCCTATGAGTATTGACTATTGACTGATAAAAACTGACTGATCAAAATAAACTGATAAAAAATTTGATTAGGTACCGATATGATACATTTCTCTCTCTCAAAGTAAATCTGCTACTCCTCGCCATGACTATGGGTAATGTCAAAAGCAAGCGACCGGCGACACCCGGTTAACATTTTTATATCAATTCCTTAAACCGCTCAATCGGGTAAACGTTTTGTTGTCAAGTTATGTTCGGATATAGACAGACGTTTCCCCGGTCAAAAGTTCCAACCGATTTATCGGTTTTTTGGGTAATATATATATATATATATATATATATATATATATATATATATATATATATATAGTATATATATATATATATATATATATATATATGTATATATATATATATATATATATATATATATATATATATAAATCACTAAAAGCCTTTAACTCATTCTAAAGGACGAAGCAATATGAAACTATCGCTCAATTCAGAAGAAAATTACTCACTCGACCGGACGAAATAATATGAGAATATCGCTCAGTTCAGAGGAAGAACAGAGAGGGTTCCCAGTCCGAGTGCTTTTAAAGTAACATCATCATCAACATCATCATCATCATAATAACAATAATAATAATAATGATGTCACTTCTAGGAGTGAAGACCGCTTAGGCCTACGTATGTAGCCGTTTCCAGTCTACTGCAGGACAAAGGCCTCAGACATGAAATGCCTGGACTTTGGCCAACTTTCATCACCAGGCTGGCCAACTGCAAATTGTTGATGGTGGGAGACTTTGGTCTGATTGCTCACAGCAAACCACACCTAGTATCGGTGGTCATGACTAGTATAGCTTTGTTGATCATGGCGATACACAAACCCTTTCACCACGTGAAGGTATCTCTGAATTTTGGAAATTTTTCAGAGAGAGAGAGAGAGAGAGAGAGAGAGAGAGAGAGAGAGAGAGAGGGGGGGGGGGGGGATTATAAATCCTCATATATGGCCAAGGCATAGAAGTAGAATGGCAGACAATAGATGGATGTTAAGAACAACAGAATGGGTTCCTGGAGATTGCAAAAGAACCAGGCGGGAATGGAAGGACATGTCTGAGGCCTTTGTTCCGCAGTGGACTATCAACAGCTGATGATGATGATGTTGACATAGGCCTAGATTTTTCTTCCAGGTTAGAGAGTTTATTGAACGATTTAAAAACTAATTTTCGTAAATCTGAATGATTTAAATAAATATTGTTTGGCAATAGGACTAATTTCAGAGTGTTTTGCGGGTTCTTAAAAGCGGTATAAAGCTGTTCATTTATTTAAACCTATTTCGTTCTTTCTCGGCATTATATATATATATATATATATATATATATATATATACTGTATATATATATATATATATATATATATATATATATATATATATACTGTATATATATATATATATATATATATATATATATATATATATATATATATATATATATATATATACAAGACTGCAATATATGACTGCGTTTCTCTATCTTTTGACAAACTGTATTGAATCAATTTCTGATTTATCATTGTTATATCATACAGGAGACTGCTCTCTCCCTCTCTCTCTCTCTCTCTCTCTCTCTCTCTCTCTCTCTCTCTCTCTCTCTCTCTGTTCCCAAACTATGTTATAGAGTCCCACAATAAAGTCAAAAGATTAATACTATAAATCACAAAACATGAGAAATTGCATAGAACTGTGTGTCCGAGTGTACCTTCAAGCAAAAGAACTCTAATCCAAGACTGTGGAAGACCATGGTACAGAGGTTATGGCACTACCCAAGTCTAGAGAGCAATGGTTTGATTTTGGAGTGTCCTTCTCCTAAAAGAGCTGCTTACCATAGCTGAAGAGTCTCTTCTACCCTTAACCCGGGCCACGAAGCAAGGAGATGTCACTTTTCATCATGAGGATATTAAAGTTTCTACAAAGAACAGTTATCATATTGATATAAGATGTGTAGATACACTTATATCATTATTATTATTATTATTATTATTATTATTACTTGCTAAGCTACAACCCTAGTTGGGAAAGCAGAATGCTATAAGCCCAGGGGCTCCAACAGGGATAGTAGCTCAGTGAGGAAAGGAAAAAAAAAAGGAAAAGGAAATATTCCAAGAAGAGTAACAACATTAAATTAGAGCGAAGATAAACGTATCACGTAAATTATTAAATAAAATAGTATACTTCTTGTTTTCTGGTACAATTTATATATTTGTATTCACTGTCTTTATAATGAATATAAAAAATGAATAGTTTTTTATAGTTTATATAGGCCTATTTATTTTAATGTTGTTATTGTTCTTAAAATATTTAATTTTTCCTTATTTCCTTTCCTCGCTGGGCTATTTTCCCTGTTGAAGCCCCTGGGCTTATAGCAGCTTGCTTTTCCTATTAGGGGTGTAGCCTAACAAGTGATAATAATAATAATAATAATAATAATAATAATAATAATAACTTTTTATATTTTCCATTTATATTCTTTATATATTTTTCCATACTTTTTAAAAGTATCGAAACTTTAAGTACTTTCCGCGAAAATCGAGAAAGATTTCAAATCACTTGGGTCCAGGTATAGGTCACAGCCAGGGTTGCCAGATTATTTCGACTGGATTATCGTACACGAGCTTTGAAATTGTCGTTTTTCAACCAAAATTATCGTTCACACTCACACGCGTTGTTTACTGTTTACCCATTTTCCTTTCATGGGTATATGGGGTTTTCCGTTAATTTGATAACTCGCCAAATTCTACCATTTGTTTTATATATGTATGTATGTATGTATATATATATATATATATATATATATATATATATATATATATATATATATATATATATATATATATATATATATATATATATATATGTATAGATACAAATATATATATATATATATATTTATATATATATATATAAATATATATATATATATATATATATATATATATATATATATATATATATATATATATATATGAGCCGTTACTAGTTCACTGCAGAACAAAGGCCTCCTTTCCTCATTATTTATTATCGCTTCAGCTACAACTGATCAATTTAAGTAATGACAAGTCATGTTATGTCAGTATTCAATTTGTCTTAAGAAATTATTTACCTTCAGTTAATACAGTCAGTAACTACTCTCTCTCTCTCTCTCTCTCTCTCTCTCTCTCTCTCTCTCTCTCTCTCTCTCTCTCTCTCTTAAAATATAACCGAATGGGTCCCTAGTAATTGCAAAACTAGCAGGGAAAGGAAGAGAAGACGAGGGATTGGCAAACTAAGAAAATTTGCGGGTATAAACGGGCATAGAAAGACCATAAACAGATGTGAGTGGATAAAAAAAAGTTTGAGGCTTTTGTTCTGCAGTGGACTGGTAATGGCTAATATATATATATATATATATATATATATATATATATATATATATATATATATATATATATATATATATATATATATATATATGTAGAGAGAGAGAGAGAGAGAGAGAGAGAGAGAGAGAGAGGAGAGAGATGAATATTACTTTCTGCGAATAATGGGAAATGAAATATGAACGGAAAACTCTCTCTCTCTCTCTCTCTCTCTCTCTCTCTCTCTCTCTCTCTCTCTCTCTCTCTCTCTCTCCTCTCTCTCTCTCTCTCTCTCTCTTTTTTTTTTTTTTACACCGATCATTAGAATAGGAAAGAATTTCCATAAATAGAGTGAAAACGAACGAAGAATTAAAGAAAGAAAACCTTGGAAAAAACAAGAGAATCGTCTTCAGCGTAAAATTTCTCCTGTTTTCCGCCTTTGAAGACATTTTGAAGATTCTTACCAGAGAGAGAGAAAGAGAGATACGGAAGGCGAACATTACATTCCGGGAATGAACGAAGATGAAATAAGAATGCTTCCAGAACGGTCTTCAGAGGGTTAGATTTGCCTCAGAAGCGTCTTAGCTGATAAATGTTACGATTCCCACATAAAGAAAACTATGAATTATTATTTGCTTTTGTTATGGTTTTTTTAATTACTTTTGGTATATCTTCATCTTGTGGATTCTCTCTCTCTCTCTCTCTCTCTCTCTCTCTTCTTCATACCTGAAGACATTTAGACTCCAGTTGAAGCCACAAGAGAATTTATTGTGTTCTCTCTCTCTCTCTCTCTCTCTCTCTCTCTCTCTCTCTCTCTGGCCTCTACTTGCTTTTTTTTAAATAATGCTGAATTCAGGAAAGGTTTCGGTAATCATAAATATGGTTTTTCAAGTTTTCAAAGCATTTGGTGTGAATTTCGAAATGGAGGCAATGAAGAAAGCGGTAAGAATTCTCTTTAACGGACGATGGGAATGGCGATCAGCTCTGGAGGAAGAGCTTGACTTGTGCGACGCGGCGCGTCGGAACCTGCAGGATTACAGGACCCAAAACAGTATGTGGCGGCGTCTGCATTCTGCCCTTGGGTACATCGGTTTATCGAACCTGGTTAGGTACGAGGAACCGAACCTGTCACCCTGCGACGGAACTCTGGTGGGCCTGGCTAGGGACATTGTTGGCGGCGAAGCAGCGGAGAAGGATGAGATTCTCCGTTTGGTCGACCAACATGTTCTTTGGCCGAAGATGGCCTTGCTCTTGGGCACAGCTGCCTTTGGCACTGCTGCCGTCGGAGCATTTTTCTTTTTCAGGTACCTGTGTGGAAGAAACGGAAAAGGAGGAGAGACTGTGAGAGATGAAGAGCTTTTGCGGAATCTTCTCGAGCAAATCGGAGAAACTACCCAGGAAGAGGGTGAATTTCTTCCAGCTGAAGGAGTGTTCCAGGAAGAGCTGGAAGATGGTGAATTTCTTCCAGCTGAAGGAGCTTTTCAGGATGAACTGGAAGATGAAATCGATCTTCCTGCTGAAGGAGTGTTCCAAGAAGGGCTGGAAGATGGTGAATTTCTTCCAGCTGAAAAAACTTTCCAGGATGAACTGGAAGATGAAATCGATCTTATTGCTGAAGGAGTATTCCATGATGCACTGGAAGATGAAATTGATCTTCCTGCTGGAGTGCTCCAGGATGAATTGGAAGATGAAATCAATCTTCCAGCTGAAGGAGTGTTCCAAGAAGAGCTGGAAGATGATGAATTTCTTCCAGCTGAAGGAGTGTTCCAGGAAGAGCTGGAAGATGGTGAATTTCTTCCAGCTGAAGGAGCTTTCCAGGATGAACTGGAAGATGAAATCGATCTTCCTGCTGAAGAAGAGGTCCAGTATGAAGTGGAAGATGAAATTGTTCTCCCTGTGGAAGAAAAAAGAGATGAACATACAGAGGAGAAGGAGGAAGAAGAAAGAGGAGAGAAACTAGATGAGGACAATCCAAAAGACGAAGAGTCTCTGCCTTTAGATTGGAATGAATATAAAAATGTGATCGATGGATTGAATTGCGATCTGGCCGAGGTGGAAATGACAACTAAAACATACATGTGCGTAGGTGGGAAAAGACTGGAAAATTATGAACTGGGAATTTTGTTGGGGCAAACCAGAGCGAAATACGAGGAGGAAATGGCTGGATTGAGGCGTGAGATCTCTTCTCTAAATAATATCATTGAGGGCAGAGGTAGTGTAATCTCTTCTCTAAATAATGTCATTGAGGAGAGAGATAGTGTAATCTCTTCTCTAAATAATGTCATTGAGGAGAGAGATAGTGTAATCTCTTCTCTAAATAATGTCATTGAGGAGAGAGATAATGTAATCTCTTCTCTAAATAATGTCATTGAGGGGAAAGAATTTGATATTTCTGAGGCAATGACAAAAGAAGGTAGTCTGAGTCACGAGAGGAGGCATAATCAGGTACTTCAAGAAGTACCTGAGAAGAAAGAGGAGGAGGAAGAGGAAAAAGAGATAAAATGTGAAGAAGATCAAGAGGTAACATCGGAGGAATCAAGAGAAGAAGAAGAGGAGGATAGAAGAACAGACACACCTTTTCCCAAAACTGAAATTGAAGAGTCCCTTCCAGACACAATGAGTGAAACGGATAAAATAGTGCTCATGAATTGGATAGAACTCTGCCAAAAAGACCATCCACCTCACAAGATTCTGGGTTGCTCTGAAAATCCAACCAAAGAGGAGGCCTTGGCCGCCTATAATGGTAATTGTCAAACATGGGTTAACAGATATGGTAATTTTGACTACTGCACTGTCAAAGGCTGCGAGGGAGCCAGCATTATTCTTGAAAAGTTAGCAGAAAGTTATTTGCATCTGACCTGTTCACAGGAAGAACTTGTAATCATTGAAGAAATAATGAATCGTGGTTACGAAGATACGATGAGCAATGCCTGGCTCATGATGAAGGACATCGATGTTGAAGAATTGATGGACCAAGAGGACCATGATATATCAGAAGTTAACCAGGAGACACAGACAACAATACAGAGTCCAGTTGAAGACAGCTGCACCTGGAGAAGGGAGATGAGTAAGAAGAAAAGCAAGAAAAATATGAAAAAAAAAATAAAAAAAGCCATAAAATACATCATTGGAAGAAGTACTAATCATTTGGAAGGATCAAAGGATTGGACTATGGAAGATGGAGAGAAAAAGGAACTTTTCTTTTTTGAGGAGGAAATATCCTTTGATGTAGAAGTACAAGCCTACATCATAGGAGTAAAAGTTCAGTGAAAAAAAAGAAAAGAAAAAGAAATAAAAAAAAATACAAAAAAATTATATATATATATATATATATATGTATATATATTTTTCCACTTTTGATTTGAAAGGAATATTTTTTAAAAGGAATATAAGTTGTGTTAAGTTCAATTTCGGTTTATTTTATGAGGAAAAAAGAGACTCAGACAAGTTTTCCAGGACCAGAACTTCAAGATCTTTGACCTGATTAACCAGCTTGAAGGACGCTTGAGGAATGCAATGCTTAACTCTCCAGCTTGAACGATGCTTGGAATAACCTGGAGGACTGGCGCTGCTCATGGAAGAAATCTGGCAGATTCCAGTATGCTATGTACCTTGATGGGGTGTACAGGACCTTTGTCAAGTGTACAAATGGTCGGATATCTAGATCTATTCTTTTGGATACTAACCTTTGGATGGTTCTGGGGGAATAATCTAGAAGACCGGCTCTGCAGAGGGATGAAGCTGGGCTTCTTCTATTAAGCAGTCTCGTCCTTATAGGTTGGCCCAAGATAGTTCAGCTGGGGAAGGAAGCTGGATCTCTAGTCAGGTGCTCATCCAATGGCTGCTGATGGAGGACTGGGAGCCGAGTCAGTTTTGGTCCTAAGGATGCTAGGCTTAATTGCCTGCCCTAGAGAAGCTTGACTTAATCATCTGGCTTCATGCTTTTTGGATTAGAGGCTTGGCTTAATTGCCTGGTCTAGAGAAGCTTGGCTTAATTGTCTGGCTTCATGCTTTTTGGATTCAAGACTTGGCTTAATTGCCTGGTCTAGAGAAGCTTGGCTTAATTGTCTGGCTTCATGCTTTTTGGATTAAAGGCTTGGCTTAATTGCCTGGTCTAGAGAAGTTTGGCTTAATTGTCTGGCTTCATGCTTTTTGGATTGAAGGCCTGGCTTAATTGCCTGGTCTAGAGAAGCTTGGCTTAATTGTCTGGCTTCATGCTTTTTGGATTAAAGCCTTGGCTTAATTGCCTGGTCTAGAGAAGCTTGGCTTAATTGCCTGGCTTCATGCTGCTTGGATTAAAGGCTTGGCTTAATTGCCTGGTCTAGAGAAGTTTGGCTTAATTGTCTGGCTTCATGCTTTTTGGATTAAAGGCTTGGCTTAATTGCCTGGTCTAGAGAAGCTTGGCTTAATTGTCTGGCTTCATGCTTTTTGGATTGAAGGCTTGGCTTAATTGCCTGGTCTAGAGAAGCTTGGCTTAATTGTCTGGCTTCATGCTTTTTGGATTGAAGACTTGGCTTAATTGCCTGGTCTAGAGAAGCTTGGCTTAATTGTCTGGCTTCATGCTGCTTGGAATGAAGGCTTGGCTTCATTGCATGGTTTAGAGAAGCTTGGCTTAATTGTCTGGCTTCATGCTTTTTGGATTGAAGGCTTGGCTTAATTGCCTGGTCTAGAGAAGCTAGGCTTAATTGTCTGGCTTCATGCTTTTTGGATTGAAGGCTTGGCTTAATTGCCTGGTCTAGAGAAGCTTGGCTTAATTGTATGGCTTCATGCTTTTTTAATTGAAGGCTTGGCTTAATTGCCTGGTCTAGAGAAGCTTGGCTTAATTGTCTGGCTTCATGCTGCTTGGATTGAAGGCTTGGCTTAATTGCCTGGTCTAGAGAAGCTTGGCTTAATTGTCTGGCTTCATGCTGCTTGGATTGAAGGCTTGGCTTAATTGCCTGGTCTAGAGAAGCTTGGCTTAATTGTCTGGCTTCATGCTGCTTGGATTGAAGGCTTGGCTTAATTGCCTGGTCTAGAGAAGCTTGGCTTAATTGTCTGGCTTCATGCTGCTTGGATTGAAGGCTTGGCTTAATTGCCTGGTCTAGAGAAGCTTGGCTTAATTGTCTGGCTTCATGCTGCTTGGATTGAAGGCTTGGCTTAATTGCCTGGTCTAGAGAAGCTTGGCTTAATTGTCTGGCTTCATGCTGCTTGGATTGAAGGCTTGGCTTAATTGCCTGGTCTAGAGAAGCTTGGCTTAATTGTCTGGCTTCATGCTGCTTGGATTGAAGGCTTGGCTTAATTGCCTGGTCTAGAGAAGCTTGGCTTAATTGTCTGGCTTCATGCTTTTTGGATTGAAGGCTTGGCTTAATTGCCTGGTCTACAGAAGCTTGGCTTAATTGTCTGGCTTCATGCTGCTCGGATTAAAGGCTTGGCTTAATTGCCTGGTCTAGAGAAGCTTGGCTTAATTGTCTGGCTTCATGCTTTTTGGATTAAAGGCTTGGCTTAATTGCCTGGTCTAGAGAAGCTCGGCTTAATTGTCTGGCTTCATGCTTTTTATGATTAAAGGCTTGGCTTAATTGCCTGGTCTAGAGAAGCCTGGCTTAATTGTCTGGTTTCATGCTTTTTTGATTGAAGGCTTGGCTTAATTGCCTGGTCTAGAGAAGCTTGGCTTAATTGTCTGGCTTCATGCTGCTTGGATTGAAGGCTTGGCTTAATTGCCTGGTCTAGAGATGCTAAGCTTAATTGTCTGGCTTCATGCTTTTTGGATTCAAGACTTGGCTTAATTGCCTGGTCTAGAGAAGCTTGGCTTAATTGTCTGGCTTCATGCTTTTTGGATTAAAGGCTTGGCTTAATTGCCTGGTCTAGAGAAGTTTGGCTTAATTGTCTGGCTTCATGCTTTTTGGATTGAAGGCCTGGCTTAATTGCCTGGTCTAGAGAAGCTTGGCTTAATTGTCTGGCTTCATGCTTTTTGGATTAAAGCCTTGGCTTAATTGCCTGGTCTAGAGAAGCTTGGCTTAATTGCCTGGCTTCATGCTGCTTGGATTAAAGGATTGGCTTAATTGCCTGGTCTAGAGAAGCTTGGCTAAATTGTCTGGCTTCATGCTTTTTGGATTGAAGGCTTGGCTTAATTGCCTGGTCTAGAGAAGTTTGGCTTAATTGTCTGGCTTCATGCTTTTTGGATTAAAGGCTTGGCTTAATTGCCTGGTCTAGAGAAGCTTGGCTTAATTGTCTGGCTTCATGCTTTTTGGATTGAAGGCTTGGCTTAATTGCCTGGTCTAGAGAAGCTTGGCTTAATTGTCTGGCTTCATGCTTTTTGGATTGAAGACTTGGCTTAATTGCCTGGTCTAGAGAAGCTTGGCTTAATTGTCTGGCTTCATGCTGCTTGGAATGAAGGCTTGGCTTCATTGCATGGTTTAGAGAAGCTTGGCTTAATTGTCTGGCTTCATGCTTTTTGGATTGAAGGCTTGGCCTAATTGCCTGGTCTAGAGAAGCTTGGCTTAATTATCTGGCTTCATGCTTTTTTGATTAAAGGCTTGGCTTAATTGCCTGGTCTAAAGAAGCTAGGCTTAATTGTCTGGCTTCATGCTTTTTGGATTGAAGGCTTGGCTTAATTGCCTGGTCTAGAGAAGCTTGGCTTAATTGTATGGCTTCATGCTTTTTTAATTGAAGGCTTGGCTTAATTGCCTGGTCTAGAGAAGCTTGGCTTAATTGTCTGGCTTCATGCTGCTTGGATTGAAGGCTTGGCTTAATTGCCTGGTCTAGAGAAGCTTGGCTTAATTGTCTGGCTTCATGCTTTTTGGATTGAAGGCTTGGCTTAATTGCCTGGTCTAGAGAAGCTTGGCTTAATTGTCTGGCTTCATGCTTTTTGGATTGAAGGCTTGGCTTAATTGCCTGGTCTACAGAAGCTTGGCTTAATTGTCTGGCTTCATGCTGCTCGGATTAAAGGCTTGGCTTAATTGCCTGGTCTAGAGAAGCTTGGCTTAATTGTCTGGCTTCATGCTTTTTGGATTAAAGGCTAGGCTTAATTGCCTGGCCTAGAGAAGCTTGGCTTAATTGTCTGGCTTCATGCTTTTTGGATTAAAGGCTTGGCTTAATTGCCTGGTCTAGAGAAGCTCGGCTTAATTGTCTGGCTTCAAGCTTTTTATGATTAAAGGCTTGGCTTAATTGCCTGGTCTAGAGAAGCCTGGCTTAATTGTCTGGTTTCATGCTTTTTGGATTGAAGGCTTGGCTTAATTGCCTGGTCTAGAGAAGCTTGGCTTAATTGTCTGGCTTCATGCTGCTTGGATTGAAGGCTTGGCTTAATTGCCTGGTCTAGAGAAGCTAAGCTTAATTGTCTGGCTTCATGCTTTTTGGATTGAAGGCTTGGCTTAATTGCCTGGTCTAGAGAAGCTTGGCTTAATTGTCTGGCTCCATGCTGCTTGGATTAAAGGCTTGGCTTAATTGCCTGGTCTAGAGAAGCTAGGCTTAATAACCTGGCTTCATGCTGCTTGGATTAAAGGCTTGGCTTAATTGCCTGGTCTAGAGAAGCTTGGCTTAATTGTCTGGCTTCATGCTTTTTGAATTGAAGGCTTGGCTTAATTGGCTGGTCTAAAAAAGTTTGGCTCAATTGTCTGGCTTCATGCTTTTTGGATTGAAGGCTTGGCTTAATTGCCTGGTCTAGAGAAGCTTGGCTTAATTGTCTGGCTCCATGCTGCTTGGATTAAAGGCTTGGCTTAATTGCCTGGTCTAGAGAATTTAGGCTTAATTGTCTGGCTTCATGCTTTTTGGATTGAAGGCTTGGCTTAACTGTCTGGTCTAGAGAAGCTAGGCTTAATTGTCTGGCTTCATGCTTTTTGGATTGAAGGCTTGGCTTAATTGCCTGGTCTAGAGAAGCTAGGCTTAATTGTCTGGCTTCATGCTTTTTGGATTAAAGGCTTGGCTTAATTGCCTGGTCTAGAGAAGCTTGGCTTAATTGTCTGGCTCCATGCTGCTTGGATTAAAGGCTTGGCTTAATTGCCTGGTCTAGAGAAGCTAGGCTTAATTGTCTGGCTTCATGCTTTTTGGATTAAAGGCTTGGCTTAATTGCCTGGTCTAGAGAACCTTGGCTTAATAACCTGGCTTCATGCTGCTTGGATTAAAGGCTTGG
The DNA here is from genome assembly GCF_036898095.1 of Palaemon carinicauda. Taxonomy (NCBI): domain Eukaryota; kingdom Metazoa; phylum Arthropoda; class Malacostraca; order Decapoda; family Palaemonidae; genus Palaemon; species Palaemon carinicauda. The sequence continues at coordinate 47,168,218 of NC_090736.1, read as the reverse complement.
CTTAATTGCCTGGTCTAGAGAAGCTTGGCTTAATTGTCTGGCTTCATGCTTTTTGGATTGAAGGCTTGGCTTAATTGCCTGGTCTAAAAAAGTTTGGCTCAATTGTCTGGCTTTATGCTTTTTGGATTAAAGGCTTGGCTTAATTGCCTGGTCTAGAGAAGCTTGGCTTAATTGTCTGGCTTCTTGCTTTTTAGATTGAAGGCTTGGCTTAATTGCCTGGTCTAGAGAAGCTTGGCCTAATTGTCTGACTTCATGCTTTTTGGATAGAAGACTTGGCTTAATTGCCTGGTCTAGAGAAGCTTGGCTTAATTGTCTGGCTTCATGCTGCTATGATTGAAGGCTTGGCTTAATTGCCTGGTCTAGAGAAGCTTGGCTTAATTGTCTGGCTTCAGGCTTTTTGGATTGAAGGCTTGGCATAATTGCCAGGTCTAGTGAAGCTTGGCTTAATTATCTGGCTTCATGCTTTTTGGATTGAAGGCTTGGCTTAATTCCCTGGTCTAGAGAAGCTTTTCTTAATTGTCTGGCTTCATGCTGCTCGGATTAAAGGCTAGGCTTAATTGCCTGGCCTAGAGAAGCTTGGCTTAATTGTCTGGCTTCATGCTGCTTGGATTGAAGGCTTGACTTCATTGCCTGGTTTAGAGAAGCTTGGCTTAATTGTCTGGCTTCATGCATTTTGGATTGAAGGCTTGGCTTAATTGCCTGGTCTAGAGAAGCTATGCTGAATTGTCTGGCTTCATGCTTTTTGGATTGAAGGCTTGGCTTAATTGCCTGGTCTAGAGAAGCTTGGCTTAATTGTCTGGCTTCATGCTGCTTGGATTAAAGGCTTGGCTTAATTACCTGGTCTAGAGAAGCTTGGCTTAATTGTCTGGCTCCATGCTGCTTGGATTAAAGGCTTGGTTTAATTGCCTGGTCTAGAGAAGCTAGGCTTAATTGTCTGGCTTCATGCGTTTTGGATTGAAGGCTTGGCTTAATTGCCTGGTCTAGAGAAGCTAGGCTTAATTGTCTGGCTTCATGCTTTTTGGATTGAAGGCTTGGCTTAATTGCCTGGTCTAGAGAAGCTTGGCTTGATTGTCTGGCTTCATGCTGCTTGGATTAAAGGCTTGGCTTAATTGCCTGGCCTAAAGAAGCTTGGCTTAATTGTCTGGCTTCATGCTGCTTGGATTAAAGGCTTGGCTTAATTGCCTGGTCTAGAGAAGCTTGGCTTAATTGTGTGGCTTCATGCTTTTTAGATTGAATGCTTGGCTTAATTGCCTGGTCTAGAGAAGCATGGCTTAATTGTCTGGTTTCATGCTTTTTGGATTGAAGACTTGGCTTAATTGCCTGGTCTAGAGAAGCTTGGCTTAATTGTCTGGCATCATGCTGCTTGGATTGAAGACTTGGCTTAATTGCCTGGTCTAGAGAAGCTAGGCTTAATTGTCTGGCTTCATGCTTTTGGGATTGAAGGCTTGGCTTAATTGCCTGGTCTAGAGAAGCTTGGCTTAATTGTCAGGCTTCATGCTGCTTGGATTAAAGGCTTGGCTTAATTGCCTGGTCTAGAGAGGCTTGGCTTAATTGTCTGGCTTCATGCTTATTGGATTGAAGGCTTGGCTTAATTGCCTGGTGTAGAGAAGCTTGGCTTAATTGTTTGTCTTCATACTTTTTGGATTGAAGGCTTGGCTTAATTGCCTGGTCTAGAGAAGCTTGGCTTAATTGTCTGGCTTCATGCGGCTTGGATTGAAGGCTTGGCTTAATTGCCTGGTCTAGAGAAGCTTGGTTTAATTGTCTGGCTTCATGCTTTTTGGATTGAAAGCTTCGCTTAATTACCTGGTCTAGAGAAGCTCGGCTTAATTATCTGGCTTCATGCTTTTTGGATTGAAGGCTTGGCTTAATTGCCTGGTCTAGAGAAGCTTGGTTTAATTGTCTGGCTCCATGATGCTTGGATTAAAGGCTTGGCTTAATTGCCTGGTCTAGAGAAGCTAGGCTTAATTGTCTGGCTTCACGCTGCTTGGATTAATGGCTTGGCTTAATTGCCTGGTCTAGAGAAGCTTGGCTTAATTATCTGGCTTCATGCTTTTTGGATTGAAGGCTTGGCTTAATTGCCTGGTCTAGAGAAGCTTGGCTTAATTGCCTGGTCTAGAGAAGCTTGGCTTAATTGCCTGGTCTAGAGAAGCTTGGCTTAATTGTCTGGCTTCATGCTGCTCGGATTAAAGGCTAGGCTTAATTGCCTGGCCTAGAGAAGCTTGGCTTAATTGTCTGGCTTCATGCTGCTTGGATTGAAGATTTGGCTTAATTGCCTGGTCTAGAGAAGCTTGGCTTAATTGTCTGGCTTCATGCTTTTTGGATTGAAGGCTTGGCTTAATTGCCTGGTCTAGAGAAGCTTGGCTTAATTGTCTGGCTGCATGCTGCTTGGATTAAAGGCTTGGCTTAATTGCCTGGTCTAGAGAAGCTTTGCTTAATTGTCTAGCTCCATGCTGCTTGGATTAAAGGCTTGGCTTAATTGCCTGGTCTAGAGAAGCTTGGCTTAATTGTCTGGCTTCATGCTGCTCGGATTAAAGGCTAGGCTTAATTGCTTGGCCTAGAGAAGCTTGGCTTAATTGTCTGGCTTCATGCTTTTTGGATTGAAGGCTTGGCCTAATTGCCTGGTCTAGAGAAGCTTGGCTTAATTGCCTGGCTTCATGCTTTTTGGATTGAAGGCTTGGCTTAATTGCCTGGTCTAGAGAAGCTTGGCTTAATTGTCTGGCTTCATGCTTTTTGGATTGAAGGCTTGGCTTAATTGCCTGGTCTACAGAAGCTTGGCTTAATTGTCTGGCTTCATGCTGCTCGGATTAAAGGCTTGGCTTAATTGCCTGGTCTAGAGAAGCTTGGCTTAATTGTCTGGCTTCATGCTTTTTGGATTAAAGGCTTGGCTTAATTGCCTGGTCTAGAGAAGCTCGGCTTAATTGTCTGGCTTCAAGCTTTTTATGATTAAAGGCTTGGCTTAATTGCCTGGTCTAGAGAAGCCTGGCTTAATTGTCTGGTTTCATGCTTTTTTGATTGAAGGCTTGGCTTAATTGCCTGGTCTAGAGAAGCTTGGCTTAATTGTCTGGCTTCATGCTGCTTGGATTGAAGGCTTGGCTTAATTGCCTGGTCTAGAGATGCTAAGCTTAATTGTCTGGCTTCATGCTTTTTGGATTCAAGACTTGGCTTAATTGCCTGGTCTAGAGAAGCTTGGCTTAATTGTCTGGCTTCATGCTTTTTGGATTAAAGGCTTGGCTTAATTGCCTGGTCTAGAGAAGTTTGGCTTAATTGTCTGGCTTCATGCTTTTTGGATTGAAGGCCTGGCTTAATTGCCTGGTCTAGAGAAGCTTGGCTTAATTGTCTGGCTTCATGCTTTTTGGATTAAAGCCTTGGCTTAATTGCCTGGTCTAGAGAAGCTTGGCTTAATTGCCTGGCTTCATGCTGCTTGGATTAAAGGATTGGCTTAATTGCCTGGTCTAGAGAAGCTTGGCTAAATTGTCTGGCTTCATGCTTTTTGGATTGAAGGCTTGGCTTAATTGCCTGGTCTAGAGAAGTTTGGCTTAATTGTCTGGCTTCATGCTTTTTGGATTAAAGGCTTGGCTTAATTGCCTGGTCTAGAGAAGCTTGGCTTAATTGTCTGGCTTCATGCTTTTTGGATTGAAGGCTTGGCTTAATTGCCTGGTCTAGAGAAGCTTGGCTTAATTGTCTGGCTTCATGCTTTTTGGATTGAAGACTTGGCTTAATTGCCTGGTCTAGAGAAGCTTGGCTTAATTGTCTGGCTTCATGCTGCTTGGAATGAAGGCTTGGCTTCATTGCATGGTTTAGAGAAGCTTGGCTTAATTGTCTGGCTTCATGCTTTTTGGATTGAAGGCTTGGCCTAATTGCCTGGTCTAGAGAAGCTTGGCTTAATTATCTGGCTTCATGCTTTTTTGATTAAAGGCTTGGCTTAATTGCCTGGTCTAAAGAAGCTAGGCTTAATTGTCTGGCTTCATGCTTTTTGGATTGAAGGCTTGGCTTAATTGCCTGGTCTAGAGAAGCTTGGCTTAATTGTATGGCTTCATGCTTTTTTAATTGAAGGCTTGGCTTAATTGCCTGGTCTAAAGAAGCTTGGCTTAATTGTCTGGCTTCATGCTGCTTGGATTGAAGGCTTGGCTTAATTGCCTGGTCTAGAGAAGCTTGGCTTAATTGTCTGGCTTCATGCTTTTTGGATTGAAGGCTTGGCTTAATTGCCTGGTCTAGAGAAGCTTGGCTTAATTGTCTGGCTTCATGCTTTTTGGATTGAAGGCTTGGCTTAATTGCCTGGTCTAGAGAAGCTTGGCTTAATTGTCTGGCTTCATGCTTTTTGGATTGAAGGCTTGGCTTAATTGCCTGGTCTACAGAAGCTTGGCTTAATTGTCTGGCTTCATGCTGCTCGGATTAAAGGCTTGGCTTAATTGCCTGGTCTAGAGAAGCTTGGCTTAATTGTCTGGCTTCATGCTGCTCGGATTAAAGGCTAGGCTTAATTGCCTGGCCTAGAGAAGCTTGGCTTAATTGTCTGGCTTCATGCTTTTTGGATTAAAGGCTTGGCTTAATTGCCTGGTCTAGAGAAGCTCGGCTTAATTGTCTGGCTTCAAGCTTTTTATGATTAAAGGCTTGGCTTAATTGCCTGGTCTAGAGAAGCCTGGCTTAATTGTCTGGTTTCATGCTTTTTGGATTGAAGGCTTGGCTTAATTGCCTGGTCTAGAGAAGCTTGGCTTAATTGTCTGGCTTCATGCTGCTTGGATTGAAGGCTTGGCTTAATTGCCTGGTCTAGAGAAGCTAAGCTTAATTGTCTGGCTTCATGCTTTTTGGATTGAAGGCTTGGCTTAATTGCCTGGTCTAGAGAAGCTTGGCTTAATTGTCTGGCTCCATGCTGCTTGGATTAAAGGCTTGGCTTAATTGCCTGGTCTAGAGAAGCTAGGCTTAATAACCTGGCTTCATGCTGCTTGGATTAAAGGCTTGGCTTAATTGCCTGGTCTAGAGAAGCTTGGCTTAATTGTCTGGCTTCATGCTTTTTGAATTGAAGGCTTGGCTTAATTGGCTGGTCTAAAAAAGTTTGGCTCAATTGTCTGGCTTCATGCTTTTTGGATTGAAGGCTTGGCTTAATTGCCTGGTCTAGAGAAGCTTGGCTTAATTGTCTGGCTCCATGCTGCTTGGATTAAAGGCTTGGCTTAATTGCCTGGTCTAGAGAATTTAGGCTTAATTGTCTGGCTTCATGCTTTTTGGATTGAAGGCTTGGCTTAACTGTCTGGTCTAGAGAAGCTAGGCTTAATTGTCTGGCTTCATGCTTTTTGGATTGAAGGCTTGGCTTAATTGCCTGGTCTAGAGAAGCTAGGCTTAATTGTCTGGCTTCATGCTTTTTGGATTGAAGATTTGGCTTAATTGCCTGGTCTAGAGAAGCTTGGCTTAATTGTCTGGCTCCATGCTGCTTGGATTAAAGGCTTGGCTTAATTGCCTGGTCTAGAGAAGCTAGGCTTAATTGTCTGGCTTCATGCTTTTTGGATTAAAGGCTTGGCTTAATTGCCTGGTCTAGAGAACCTTGGCTTAATTGTCTGGCTTCATGCTTTTTGGATTGAAGGCTTGGCTTAATTGCCTGGTCTACAGAAGCTTGGCTTAATTGTCTGGCTTCTTGCTGCTCGGATTAAAGGCTTGGCTTAATTGCCTGGTCTAGAGAAGCTTGGCTTAATTGTCTGGCTTCATGCTGCTCGGATTAAAGGCTAGGCTTAATTGCCTGGCCTAGAGAAGCTTGGCTTAATTGTCTGGCTTCATGCTTTTTGGATTAAAGGCTTGGCTTAATTGCCTGGTCTAGAGAAGCTCGGCTTAATTGTCTGGCTTCAAGCTTTTTATGATTAAAGGCTTGGCTTAATTGCCTGGTCTAGAGAAGCCTGGCTTAATTGTCTGGTTTCATGCTTTTTGGATTGAAGGCTTGGCTTAATTGCCTGGTCTAGAGAAGCTTGGCTTAATTGTCTGGCTTCATGCTGCTTGGATTGAAGGCTTGGCTTAATTGCCTGGTCTAGAGAAGCTAAGCTTAATTGTCTGGCTTCATGCTTTTTGGATTGAAGGCTTGGCTTAATTGCCTGGTCTAGAGAAGCTTGGCTTAATTGTCTGGCTCCATGCTGCTTGGATTAAAGGCTTGGCTTAATTGCCTGGTCTAGAGAAGCTAGGCTTAATAACCTGGCTTCATGCTGCTTGGATTAAAGGCTTGGCTTAATTGCCTGGTCTAGAGAAGCTTGGCTTAATTGTCTGGCTTCATGCTTTTTGAATTGAAGGCTTGGCTTAATTGGCTGGTCTAAAAAAGTTTGGCTCAATTGTCTGGCTTCATGCTTTTTGGATTGAAGGCTTGACTTAATTGCCTGGTCTAGAGAAGCTTGGCTTAATTGTCTGGCTTCATGCTGCTTGGATTAAAATCTCGGCTTAATTGCCTGGTCTAGAGAATTTAGGCTTAATTGTCTGGCTTCATGCTTTTTGGATTGAAGGCTTGGCTTAACTGTCTGGTCTAGAGAAGCTAGGCTTAATTGTCTGGCTTCATGCTTTTTGGATTGAAGGCTTGGCTTAATTGCCTGGTCTAGAGAAGCTAGGCTTAATTGTCTGGCTTCATGCTTTTTGGATTAAAGGCTTGGCTTAATTGCCTGGTCTAGAGAAGCTTGGCTTAATTGTCTGGCTCCATGCTGCTTGGATTAAAGGCTTGGCTTAATTGCCTGGTCTAGAGAAGCTAGGCTTAATTGTCTGGCTTCATGCTTTTTGGATTAAAGGCTTGGCTTAATTGCCTGGTCTAGAGAACCTTGGCTTAATAACCTGGCTTCATGCTGCTTGGATTAAAGGCTTGGCTTAATTGCCTGGTCTAGAGAAGCTTGGCTTAATTGTCTGGCTTCATGCTTTTTGGATTGAAGGCTTGGCTTAATTGCCTGGTCTAAAAAAGTTTGGCTCAATTGTCTGGCTTTATGCTTTTTGGATTAAAGGCTTGGCTTAATTGCCTGGTCTAGAGAAGCTTGGCTTAATTGTTTGGCTTCTTGCTTTTTAGATTGAAGGCTTGGCTTAATTGCCTGGTCTAGAGAAGCTTGGCTTAATTGTCTGACTTCATGCTTTTTGGATAGAAGACTTGGCTTAATTGCCTGGTCTAGAGAAGCTTGGCTTAATTGTCTGGCTTCATGCTGCTATGATTGAAGGCTTGGCTTAATTGCCTGGTCTAGAGAAGCTTGGCTTAATTGTCTGGCTTCATGCTTTTTGGATTGAAGGCTTGGCATAATTGCCAGGTCTAGTGAAGCTTGGCTTAATTATCTGGCTTCATGCTTTTTGGATTGAAGGCTTGGCTTAATTCCCTGGTCTAGAGAAGCTTTTCTTAATTGTCTGGCTTCATGCTGCTCGGATTAAAGGCTAGGCTTAATTGCCTGGCCTAGAGAAGCTTGGCTTAATTGTCTGGCTTCATGCTGCTTGGATTGAAGGCTTGGCTTCATTGCCTGGTTTAGAGAAGCTTGGCTTAATTGTCTGGCTTCATGCATTTTGGATTGAAGGCTTGGCTTAATTGCCTGGTCTAGAGAAGCTATGCTGAATTGTCTGGCTTCATGCTTTTTGGATTGAAGGCTTGGCTTAATTGCCTGGTCTAGAGAAGCTTGGCTTAATTGTCTGGCTTCATGCTGCTTGGATTAAAGGCTTGGCTTAATTACCTGGTCTAGAGAAGCTTGGCTTAATTGTCTGGCTCCATGCTGCTTGGATTAAAGGCTTGGTTTAATTGCCTGGTCTAGAGAAGCTAGGCTTAATTGTCTGGCTTCATGCGTTTTGGATTGAAGGCTTGGCTTAATTGCCTGGTCTAGAGAAGCTAGGCTTAATTGTCTGGCTTCATGCTTTTTGGATTGAAGGCTTGGCTTAATTGCCTGGTCTAGAGAAGCTTGGCTTGATTGTCTGGCTTCATGCTGCTTGGATTAAAGGCTTGGCTTAATTGCCTGGCCTAAAGAAGCTTGGCTTAATTGTCTGGCTTCATGCTGCTTGGATTAAAGGCTTGGCTTAATTGCCTGGTCTAGAGAAGCTTGGCTTAATTGTGTGGCTTCATGCTTTTTAGATTGAATGCTTGGCTTAATTGCCTGGTCTAGAGAAGCATGGCTTAATTGTCTGGTTTCATGCTTTTTGGATTGAAGACTTGGCTTAATTGCCTGGTCTAGAGAAGCTTGGCTTAATTGTCTGGCATCATGCTGCTTGGATTGAAGACTTGGCTTAATTGCCTGGTCTAGAGAAGCTAGGCTTAATTGTCTGGCTTCATGCTTTTGGGATTGAAGGCTTGGCTTAATTGCCTGGTCTAGAGAAGCTTGGCTTAATTGTCAGGCTTCATGCTGCTTGGATTAAAGGCTTGGCTTAATTGCCTGGTCTAGAGAGGCTTGGCTTAATTGTCTGGCTTCATGCTTATTGGATTGAAGGCTTGGCTTAATTTGCCTGGTGTAGAGAAGCTTGGCTTAATTGTTTGTCTTCATACTTTTTGGATTGAAGGCTTGGCTTAATTGCCTGGTCTAGAGAAGCTTGGCTTAATTGTCTGGCTTCATGCGGCTTGGATTGAAGGCTTGGCTTAATTGCCTGGTCTAGAGAAGCATGGTTTAATTGTCTGGCTTCATGCTTTTGGATTGAAAGCTTCGCTTAATTACCTGGTCTAGAGAAGCTCGGCTTAATTATCTGGCTTCATGCTTTTTGGATTGAAGGCTTGGCTTAATTGCCTGGTCTAGAGAAGCTTGGTTTAATTGTCTGGCTCCATGCTGCTTGGATTAAAGGCTTGGCTTAATTGCCTGGTCTAGAGAAGCTAGGCTTAATTGTCTGGCTTCACGCTGCTTGGATTAATGGCTTGGCTTAATTGCCTGGTCTAGAGAAGCTTGGCTTAATTATCTGGCTTCATGCTTTTTGGATTGAAGGCTTGGCTTAATTGCCTGGTCTAGAGAAGCTTGGCTTAATTGCCTGGTCTAGAGAAGCTTGGCTTAATTGCCTGGTCTAGAGAAGCTTGGCTTAATTGTCTGGCTTCATGCTGCTCGGATTAAAGGCTAGGCTTAATTGCCTGGCCTAGAGAAGCTTGGCTTAATTGTCTGGCTTCATGCTGCTTGGATTGAAGATTTGGCTTAAATTGCCTGGTCTAGAGAAGCTTGGCTTAATTGTCTGGCTTCATGCTTTTTGGATTGAAGGCTTGGCTTAATTGCCTGGTCTAGAGAAGCTTGGCTTAATTGTCTGGCTGCATGCTGCTTGGATTAAAGGCTTGGCTTAATTGCCTGGTCTAGAGAAGCTTTGCTTAATTGTCTAGCTCCATGCTGCTTGGATTAAAGGCTTGGCTTAATTGCCTGGTCTAGAGAAGCTTGGCTTAATTGTCTGGCTTCATGCTGCTCGGATTAAAGGCTAGGCTTAATTGCTTGGCCTAGAGAAGCTTGGCTTAATTGTCTGGCTTCATGCTTTTTGGATTGAAGGCTTGGCCTAATTGCCTGGTCTAGAGAAGCTTGGCTTAATTGTCTGGCTTCATGCTTTTTGGATTGAAGGCTTGGCTTAATTGCCCTGGTCTAGAGAAGCTAGGCTTAATTGTCTGGCTTCATGCTTTTTGGATTGAAGGTTTGGCTTAATTGCCTGGTCTAGAGAAGCTTGGCTTAATTGTCTGACTTCAGGCTGCTTGGATTAAAGGCTTGGCTTAATTGACAGGTCTAGAGAAGCTAGGCTTAATTGTCTGGCTTCATGCTTTTTGGATTGAAGGCTTGGCTTAATTGCCTGGTCTAGAGAAGCTTGGCTTAATTGTCTGGCTTCATGCTTTTTGGATTAAAGGCTTGGCTTAATTGCCTGATCTAGAGAAGCTTGGCTTAATTGCCTGGCTTCATGCTGCTTGGATTAAAGGCTTGGTTTAATTGCCTGGTCTAGAGAAGCTTGGCTTAATTGTCTGGCTTCATGCTATTTGGATTGAAGGCTTGGCCTAATTGCCTGGTCTAAAAAAGTTTGGCTTAATTTTCTGGCTTCATGCTTTTTGGATTAAAGGCTTGGCTTAATTGCCTGGTCTAGAGAAGCTTGGCTTAATATTCTGGCTTCATGCTTTTTATATTGAAGGCTTGGCTTAATTGCCTGGTCTACAGAAGCTTGGCTTGATTTTCTGGCTTCATGCTTTTTGGATTGAAGGCTTGGCTTAATTGCCTGTCTCGAGAAGCTTGGCTTAATTGTCTGGCTTCACGCTGCTTGGATTAAAGGCTTGCCTTAATTGCCTGGTCTAGAGAAGCTTGGCTTAATTGTCTGGCTTCATGCTGCTCGGATTAAAGCCTAGGCTTAATTGCCTGGCCTAGAGAAGCTTGGCTTAATTGTCTGGCTTCATGCTTTTTTGGATTGAAGGCTTGGCTTAATTGCCTGGTCTAAAGAAGCTTGGCTTAATTGTCTGGCTTCATGCTTTTTGGATTGAAGGCTTGGCTTAATTGCCTGGTCTAGAGAAGCTAGGCTTAATTGTCTGGCTTCATGCTTTTTGGATAGAAGGCTTGGCTTAATTGCCTGGTCTAGAGAAGCCAGGCTTTATTGTCTGGCTTCATGCTTTTTGGATTGAAGGCTATGCTTAATTGCCTGGTCTAGAGAAGCTTTGCTTAATTGTCTTGCTCCATGCTGCTTGGATTGAAGGCTTGGCTTAATTTGCC
>NC_090736.1:47151064-47157102 GCF_036898095.1 Palaemon carinicauda | reverse complement strand
TCACATCCTCCAAGGCCTTTACGAAAACCAAATTGCAAACTAGGGAGTAGATGATTACCTTCAGTAAACCTATTGAGAAGTTTTGCCAGAAAACGTTCAAAAACTTTAGATAATATGGGAGTTATGGAAATTTGGCGGTAATCAGTGGGACTTGAGCTACCACAAACACATTTACATAGAGGAGTAACATTACCAATTCTCCAGCAAGTGCTAAAAGCTACTCTTCTTGCCAACTTGCGCAAAATAACAGATAACTTTGGAGCTAAGAAATCTGCTGTCTTTATAAAAAAAAAAAGGAAAAATACCATTTGGGTCTACACCTCCATAAGCATCAAGGTCCATCAACAGAGCTTTAATCTCGCGAGATCGAAAAGCTAAACTAGTTCGTTTACCCTCAGGAAAACATGAATGAGGAAGTTCAAGTTTTACATTACTCTGTTTACTGTCAAAAACATCAGCCAAAAGGGTTGCCTTTTCCATTGGACAGTGAGTGACTGAGCCATCTGGTTTAAGTAAAGGAGGAACTGTTGCATCTACACCAAAGAGTGCAGATTTAAGGGTAGACCACCATTTATATTCCTGAGTTGTACCAGAAAGAGTTTTTTTTTTTATGGATAAATTGTACTCCTTTTCAGTTGAGGCATAAACTCTCTGAGCAAAAGCTCGAAGCCGAGTATAGTTGTTCCAGGTCAAATCTGATCTGTTACCCTTTCAAAGCTGATAGGCCTTCTGCTTCTCCAAATAAGCACGTCTACAATCATCATTGAACCACGGTTTGTCCTTCATTCGGTACCTTAGCAAACGAGAAGGGATATGCCTATCAATTATGTTGACTAGATTCTCATTCAAAGGGACAACAGGATCTACACTACTATATAATTGTGACCAATTCAAGCACAAAAGACCATGCAAAATCCCATTCCAGTCTGCTTGGGATTTCATATAAATTTTACAAGCGTATGATATATCAGGGGCAGGCTGCTCAGTCTTCACTACTAATGAAATCAAGGCATGATCAGATGTCCCGACTGGAGAACCAACCTTACTAGTTATAACGCCAGGGAAGTCAGTGTATACGAGGTCCAAGCAATTACCAGACCTGTGAGTAGCTTCATTTATGATTTGCTCACAGCCTGATTCAGAGGCAAAGTCTAAAGCTCTTAAGCCATGGCGATCGGTAGGAGAGATAGAACTTAACCACTCCCTATGGTGAGCATTAAAATCACCAACAAAGACAAAAGAAGCCTTTCTATCATCTTCTTGTATCTTAGCCATAATGGTAAGAAGACAATCGAAGATAGAATCATCCATGTCTGGATTCCGGTAGTTCGAAGACAAATAAAAGTTGTTATGCCTGCCAAAAACTTTTATTACCTGAATCTCATGACATCCACATTGATAGCAGGACTTATGAGAAGCAGGGTACTCGGTCCTAATATACACCGCCATTCCCCCATTCAACATTATTGGCTTCTTAAAACCAGTTATAAAGAGCTCTGATGAGTGCCACATATTAGAAACCAAAGTTTCTGAGCACAAAAGAATATCATACTGTCGGGACGCAACTGTAAGGCCTTGGATATTTGCATGAAGACTACGAATATTGCAATATAGAAGACGACATTGATGAAATCTAGGACGTACTGGTCCCGGATTTCGCTCAATGTCTCCAGTCAGCATAAGAATTAATAGAAATAAAAAAGAGACATCATACTTGAAAATTAGATTAACAAGAATTATAACAAAAACAATATATACAGAATTATAAATAAAGTGATTGATGATACCCATACATTATAGTAAAAAGTCGGAAAAACTGGTCAACATGGAGGAGCCGATACACCATGCAAGGATAAATACCCTCCAGGATAGCCACTTCAACTGAACGGAGGACAGCAAGGATGGTTTTGAGAAAAAAAAGAATCAGAAAAAGGAAAAGATAACCTTTTGATAAACCACCAGGCATCCATGGCCCTTCTATTAAGCCTGCCCAACACACTATTTCCAAAAAAAACAAGAGGAAGAACAAAAAAAATGATAAGATAGAATAGTGTGCCCGAGTGTACTCTCAAGCAAGAAAACTCTAACTCAAGACAGTTGAAGAACATGGTACAGCGGCTATGGCACTACCCAAGACTAGAGAACAATGGTTTAATTTTGGAGTGTCCTTCTCCTAGAAGAGCTTCTTACCATAGCTAAAGAGTCTCTTCTACCCTTACCAAGAGGAAAGTACACTGAACAAATTGTAGTACAGTAATTAACCCCTTTGGTGAAGAAGTGTTAAGTATCTCATTCATGTCAGGTGTATGAGGAAAGACGATAATATGTAAAGAATAGGACATACTATTCTGTGTAAGTTTAGGCAAAGAAAAAATAAGCCGTGACCAGAGAGAGGGATCCAATGCATTACTGTCTGGCCAGTCAAAGCATCCCATACCTCTCTAGTGGTAGTATCTCCATGGGCGGCTGGTGCCCTGGCCAACCTACTACTGTTTTATTGATAGTCATTTAGTTAAACCGTACCAAAGCTCACCAGTGATTAAGTTTCATTATGGCATATATTTTATCAATGAACATTTACCCATTGTCTTTGTTTTAAGAAAATAATCTTGAGTATCCCATTTGTTATCCAGCTGCTTTTCACACCTTAGGAATGGACTTGTTTTGGCATAAAGCCACTTTACTTTAAATCAACCTTTAGAGAGAATCAGCTTGGAAAATTGATTGGTATTTTAGCTGGTTCAGAAGGTAAAAAAAATGTATAAGAGAAGGAAATAAATATGATAAAAAAATAAAATAAAATGTAAGTGTAGTAAGAAATTAAATTCATTTTTAGAGACAAGGAAAAAGATTATAAGACACCACTCCTTGGATTTTCTTTGATAGAATATTCAAACATTTCTTTCATTTTTTTCATTCTTATCAAATCTGTTATAAACGACAAGTCAAGTATACAAAGCAAATGTGTAACAATATATTTGAAGACTGAATTTCCATTACATCTTGGTCAGGACATTTTTACCCTCTTCCAATCCCTTGATAAGAAAAATCTCAATTGCTGTGGAAAACTTTATGAAAAAATAAATTTCGCATAATAAAATTTTGTTGAAGGTTTTCAGCAGGGTCAAAACTTTTCTAAATTGCATGAGATGTTGCTAGGTTTCAACCGAAAATGTTTAAATAAAGGAATCTGATCCGAAAACATTATTTTGATACAAACATTAATGAAAGTATTTGAATGTGATAACATATTAAATGATGGGAATGGCTACTTAAGGAGATGAGATTCGCAATGATTTCATCATTTCGACAACCATTTGTGATGGCCTTAAACAATATCATCCTCATTTTTTTGTGGAATATGATAGAAAATATCCACAGTTGGCATCAACAAAACTAATTGTGATTGACGGAAGCTCATTCTGCTTACCATTCACTAGACGTTACAAATTACATACTTCGGCCAAGAAAGAAACTTCAGGGTTAATGAAAAGGTTTTGATTGGGAGGTGTACTGTAAATTTGTTATGTTCTCGGGCTACTTAGAATCATACTTTGAACTCTCTTCAGACTTAAATTAATCCGTCATACTTTATACACTGCACTAATTTGAGTTACATCTTTATAAAAGGTTCAGCAAACACACATATATAATCAGATGGGACCGATGAAAAAATGCTGCATTATCCGTATAAGCAACACTTGGTTTTCAAGGCCAAATCACATTTGCGTGTCTAACATCAAGAGAAAGGGCCAAGAAGACTACCCCGAGAAACCCAAAATATTATAGTCCTATAGTAGGTTGGCTAGGGGACCAGCCACTCGTTTGACTGGCCAGACAGTACTATATTGGACCCTTCTCTCTGGTTACGGTTCATTTTCCCTATGCCTACAAATACATAGATTAATCTTTAATTTGGCCTATTCTTTACATATTCTCTTCTGTCCTCATACACCTGACAACATTGATATTACCAAACAATTCTTCTTCTCTCAAGGGGTTAACTACTGCACTGTAATTGTTCAGTGGCCACTTTCCTCTAGGTAAGGGTAGGAGAGACTCTTTAGCTATGGTAAAAGGCTCTTCTAGAAGAAAGACACACCAAAATCAAACCATTCTTCTCTAGCCTGTTTACCATGACCTCCCACTCTCTTGGGTTAGAATTCTCTTGCTTGAGGGTGCACTTGGGCACAGTATTCTATCTTATTTTTCTTCCTCTGAATTTGTTAAAGTTTTTACAGTTTATGTAGGAAATATTTATCTTAATGTTGTCACTGTTCTTAAAATACTTTATTTTTCCTTGTTTCCTTTCCTCACTGAGCTATTTTCGCTGTTGGAGTCCCTGGGCTTATAGCATACTGCTTTTCCAACTAGTGTTGTAGCTTAGCAATCAATAATAATAATAATAATAATAATATAGTCACTATGGGGTTCATCACCGACGACGCGTTGCAAACTATATACTAAAAATTCCATCATACTACTATCTAATTACCCACCTCATGATTAATCGGTCAAAATCACACTAAAGACAAGACCAATTAGCCTATAGGAACTTAATGATCACAATCAAGGAATTTCTGCAAAACGCTGGAGATTACTAAAAAGGTATCATAAGCTACATGGACCATACAAAAGCCACATTGAGGATTATGAAACTGATGATTAGTTTCAGCATATCCATACAAATGCCTTAGAAATAGTTGTTAAAATATTTCAGAGGGTAGGGGTGTTGAGGAAATTGGGCGGTAATAGGAAGGGATAGTGATACAAGCACATTTGCCAGCTGGAGTCTTTTCTTCTTGTTTGATTGCAGCCTTTAACCATCTCTATAATCGGGGTTGCTGTTTCGTATAAACTTTCTCCATTTTCTTCTATCCTGGGCATCCTGTTTTTTAATCCTATTAATCCTTTTAATCCTATGCTACTTTATCTTTCCTTCTTCCTCTATCCACCTCTACGTCCATATACAATAAGCTCAAAAGGAACCTCCTTTACTATCATACGAAAAATAAAACCACTTGCTAACTGAAAAAATAAAAACTTGTCTAAAATAAAAATTGAATAATTAATGAAAAAGATTTCAGAGAGATACGAAACACAATAGTGCCAAGATAGTTTTCTTTCCCTTCAGGTCCTCAAGGCTAATTCTGTAATAGAAATGAAAGGGATCTACACCGCCTTTCATTTGTCAATGACCTCAATTGATGTCGTACAAGGATTAACAGAATTACCTCCTTAACTCTCATTTTGCCATCACTTCACGACTGAGAGAGAGAGAGAGAGAGAGAGAGAGAGAGAGAGAGAGAGAGAGAGAGAGAGAGAGAGAGAGAGAGAGAGATACACGTTCAAGGCTTCTCTTTTATTCTCAGAATGAAATTAATCGTTCAATAATCCTGTGTCATCAGTCTCTTAGGTGACTTTTTCATTAAAGAGCTTGAAATATTTTTTAGGAGTCTTCTATCTTCTATTCTTCATCAAAGCTACTAAATTTAGTTACTAAAGTCGTCTAACTACAAGGTAATTACAATACTCGTAAGCTTATGTCATACAGTTTGCCTCTGCTGGAATTGATTAAAGCTCCTCTTGCTGATGAAGCAAACATTCCGATAATTGAGTTATGAAAACCCGTGATACACACACACACACACACACACACACACACACACACACATATATATATATATATATATATATATATATATATATATATATATATATATATATATATATATATATATATATATATATATATATATATATATATATATATATATATATATATTAGGATTTTGATTTTGAATATTATTATTATTATTATTATTATTATTATTATTATCATTAGCTAAGCTACAGCCCTAGTTAGAAAAAGCGAAATGCTGTAAGCCCAAGGTATCACCAGGGAAAAATAGCCCAGTGAGGAAAGGAAATAAGGAAATAAATAAATGATCTGAGGAAAAAATTAACAATTTAAATAAAAATTATTTACGAAAGGTTCTGTAGAGAGTAGAGTTCTCCTGCAGTATACTTCTGGATCA
>NC_090736.1:47133564-47146064 GCF_036898095.1 Palaemon carinicauda | reverse complement strand
CCATAATCTTTAACGAAACATATTATGCATACATGTTATGCACGGGAATATGCATTTATGCATGCACAAGCACATATATGTATACTGTATGTATGTATGTATGTATGTATGTATGTGTGTGTGTATTTACAGTAAAAGAAAAGGCCTGTTGTTTTGCACAAGCACATATATGTATACTGTATGTATGTATGCATGTATGTATATGTGTGTGTATGTATGTATGTATATATTTATAGTAAAAGGAAAGGCCTATTGTTTTTATTGAGAATTATATGTCCTATTCATAAAAGCTTCTAATATTGAATAATTATTCTTAACTAATCCTATTTCATCTGTTCTTTTCGGCTTCTGACGTCACCACCACCACCTATTTCAGTGGCTACCCAGCAGTCAAAAGGACAAACCTACGAAACCTTAAAAATGCAATTAATAAAAAGAACATCCTAAACCAAGACTTGATAATAATGACCACCATTAGATTCCATTCATAAATATCTTTTGATTGTTGTGATTTAGGATTATAAAGGCTTTTTTATCTGTCTCTTATAGTAAATTAATCGTATTTTGTTGGTGGCTATTTATGTCATCTATGAGGGAATAGTTTACTATGGTTTAAGTGAAATTTAAAGTAAAGCTGACTTTGAGTATCGTTAATATACTCATAAATGATATAATAAATTTATAAAATAAACTATTGTACCTACATTATTATTATTATTATTATAATTATTACTTGCTAAGCTACAACCCTAGTACCCTAGTATGGAAAAGCAGGATGCTATATGCCCAGGGGCTCCAACAGGGAAAATAGCCCAGTGAGGAAAGAAAATAAGGGAAAATAAAATATTTTAAGAACAGTAACAACATTAAAATTAATATTTCCTACATAAACAGTCAAAACTTTAACATAACAAGAGGAAGAGAAACAAGATAGAATAGTGTGCCCGAGCGTACCCTCAAACAAGAGAACTCTAACCCAAGACAGTGGAAGACCATAGTACAGAGGCTATGGTACTGCCCAAGACTAGAGAACAATTAAGCATAATTACGAGTATTAAACGAATCATTCAAATATATATATTCACTGTTTAACTTCCTCTTTACCATTTAATGCAGTAAAGAAATTGTCCAACAGAATGGTTCTCCTGTTTTGCCAACAGATGGCTATTAGCAACTTGTTTATAGTCAAAATTCAGGAATTTTTGCTTGGAGGAATATCTCAAAGTGTCAAAATAAAAAAAAATGACATGTACAAAACCCACTATAGTAACTGAGTACCAAAGTACCTATCAAACCATTTCACTCACTTATAAACAATCTTATTTTATATGGAAATAAAGTTATTTTATGTGGTAAAGGCAATGGGATAATGTTTTGTCTTTATTAAATTGAACAACGATTATTATTTTCATTTTAAGGTATTTATATGATCATTATGATCATCCAGGAGTGTTTCCTCGTGCATTCTCAAAAGTGGGGAATGGAGATTGATAATCTTGGTACTTATGCAGAAAGTGGTAAAACATTAATGTAATATTCAAATGATGGTATTTTACCTTTCCACGAAATGTCAGAATATTAATCTGATAATGGCTGCATTCTAGCTCAATTTTGAAAGTATTTATTGGGGAGAGAGAGAGAGAGAGAGAGAGAGAGAGAGAGAGAGAGAGAGAGAGAGAGAGAGAGAGAGAGAGAGAGAGAAGGCAAAGACATTCTGTATAACCACCCTTCTGGATATATTAGATAGGTATTATAGAGGTAATGCCTAGCTTATAATGACTGGAGTCTTCATCTTGCAAGCATTCAATAAATGGTACCTTGGTGTTTTGCTATGGATTAAGACAAATTATTCTAGATATCTTTCTGTGCATTATAATCAGACGTCTCATTTAGAGCAAAACGGTCCAGAATAATAATAATAATAATAATAATAATAATAATAATAATAATAATAATAATAATAATAATAATAATAATAATAATAATAATAATAATAATAATCATGTCAGAGGATACTGATGTTCTTGTAATCCTATTGGACTTCACTCTGACATGATTAATGCTAAGCAAATCAGAAACATCTTCAGTAGAAGGAAAGGAAATAATATCCGACTCATAGATACATGAAGACTAGTGACGATTCTTGGCTCAGGTTTGTGTAAAGCGATGGCAGGAGTTTAGTATTCACTGGGTGCCATTGTGGGAGTGCCATAACTGGACTTTGAGAAAATTCAATTCAAGGAAAATTTTATGTCTTTTGGAATAGAATAGTCAGTTTCAGAATCAATGTTTGATACTATGTAGGCCTTTGCTTGTTACCTCTACAGAGCTACAGTAGTAGACTCAAAACTAGAGAGAGAGAGAGAGAGAGAGAGAGAGAGAGAGAGAGAGAGAGAGAGAGAGAGAGAGAGAGAGAGAGAGAGAGAGAGATATGGTTCTTTCGAAAGCTGAATAAAGAAAATTCTAATAATTCTGTTCAAACTACCTTCTGTGAGTTCACGTTAGTTCCCATTGCTCACACCCTTCCTCGTACTCAACACTCATGGAGAGAGAGAGAGAGAGAGAGAGAGAGAGAGAGAGAGAGAGAGAGAGAGAGAGAGAGAGAGAGAGAGAGAGAGAGAGAGAGAAAGACATTTAAGTTCAATCTCTTCTATTCGTCTATACACGTGCTGACAAGAAGCGAAAGAAGAAGAAAATAAATGGAGAGTTTAGGTAAACATTCTCTCTTGCTTTTCCAACTAGGGTTGTAGCTTAGCAAAAATTAATAATAATAATAATAATAATAATAATAATAATAATAATAATAATAATAATAATAATAATAATAATAGGTTGGCGCATTGCTTGCAACATTGCATACGTTCAGGGATTGGACGAGATAACCTTTTGAATACAGAAACCAATTGCTCATTGCACGATGCAATATGCAAGGGATACCAACAATAGAAGCTGTATATATGTGAAGTTATCTGAAGGTAAAACCTCCTGACAGTTGAATTATAGTATTCAAAATCGTTGAATAAATAACTAACTCAGTATTATATTCCCTTTACATTATTATTATTATTATTATTATTATTATTATTATTATTATTATTATTATTTGCTAAGCTACAACCCTAGTTGGAAAAGCAACATGCTATAAGCCCAAGGGCTCCAACGGGGTTAAATAGCCCAGTGAGGAAAGGAAATAAGGAAATAAATAAACGATATATTTATATATCTCTATCTCGGTAAGTAAACCTCACTTTTCGAGGATTAAAAAAGTTGACTGAAAAGTCACATTCCGTCAATTTAAAAAGATATTAAAATCCTCTTCATATTTTCGTAATTTACGTCCTATTGTAGACCCTCTTATCTGGATATTTCTAAGATAATAATGTGTGTGTGTGGTCTGTGATGGATATCTAAATTCGTCTTGTGTCCTCATTCCCTCATTATTTATTATCGCTTCAGCTACAACTGATCAATTTAAGTAATGACAAGTCATGTTATGTCAGTATTCAATTTGTCCTTAAGAAATTATTTACCTTCAGTTTATACAGTCATAACTACTCTCTCTCTCTCTCTCTCTCTCTCCTCTCTCTCTCTCTCTCTCCTCTCTCTCTCTCTCTCTCGCTCTCTCTCTCTCTCTCTCTTAAAATTGGGTCCCTAGTAATTGCAAAACCAGCAGGGAAAGGAAGAGAAGACGAGGGATTGGCGAACTAAGAAAATTTCGGGTATTAAGCGGGCATAGAAAAGACCATAAAACAGATATGAGTGGATAAAAAAAAAGTCTGAGGCCTTGTTCTGCAGTGGACTAGTAATGGCTGATATATATATATATATATATATATATATATATATATATACTATATATATATAATATAGTATATATATATATATATTGTGTGTGTGTAGAGAGAGAGAGGAGAGAGAGAGAGAGAGAGAGAGAGAGGAGAGAGAGAGAGAGAGAGAGAGCTGAATATTACTTTTGCGAATAAAGGGAAATGAAATATGAGCGGAAAACTCTCTCTCTCTCTCTCTCTCCTCTCTCTCCTCCTCTCTCTCTCTCTCTCTCTCTCTCTCTCTCTCTCTCTCTCTCTCTTTTACACCGATCATTAGAGTAGGAAAGAATTTCATAAATGGAGTGAAAACGAACGAAGAATTAAAGAAAGAAAACCTTGGAAAAAACAAGAGAATCGTCTTCAGCGTGAAATTTCTCCTGTTTTCCGCCTTTGAAGACATTTTGAAGATTCTTACCAGAGAGAGAGAAAGAGAGATACGGAAGGCGAACATTACATTTCGGGAATGAACGAAGATGAAATAAGAATGCTTCCAGAACGGTCTTCAGAGGGTTAGATTTGCCTCAGAAGCTTCTTAGCTGATAAATGTTACGATTCCCACATAAAGAAAACTATGAATAAATATTTGCTTTTGTTATGTTTTTTTTTAATTTCTTTCGGTATATCTTTATCTTGTGGATTCTTTCTCTTTTTTCCTCTCTCTCTCTCTCTCTCTCTCTCTCTCTCTCTTCATACTTGAAGACATTTAGACTCCAGATGAAGCCACAAGAGAATTTATTGTGTTCTCTCTCTCTCTCTCTCTCTCTCTCTCTCTCTCTCATCTCTCTCTCTCTCTCTCGGTCCTCTACTTGTTTTTTTTTTAAATAATGCTGAATTCAGAAAGGTTTAGGTAATCATAAATATGGTTTTTCAAGTTTTCAAAGCATTTGGTGTGAATTTCGAAATGGAGGCAATGAAGAAAGCTGTAAGAATTCTCCTTAACGGAGGATGGCAATGGCGATCAGCTCTGGAGGAAGAGCTTGACTTGTGCGACGCGGCGCGTCGGAACCTGCAGGATTACAGGACCCAAAACAGTATGTGGCGGCGTCTGCATTCTGCCCTTGGGTACATCGGTTTATCGAACCTGGTTAGGTACGAGGAACCGAACCTGTCACCCTGCGACGGAAATCTGGTGGGCCTGGCTAGGAACATTGTCGGCGGCGAAGCAGCGAGAAGGATGAGATTCTCCGTTTGGTCGACCAACATGTTCTTTGGCCGGAGATGGCCTTGCTCTTGGGCACAGCTGCCTTTGGCACTGCTGCCGTCGGAGCATTTTTCTTTTTCAGGTACTTGTGTGGAAGAAACGGAAAAGGAGGAGAGACTGTGAGAGATGAAGAACTTTTGCAGAATCTTCTCGAGCAAATCGGAGAAACTACCCAGGAAGAGGGTGAATATCTTCCAGCTGAAGGAGTGTTCAGGAAGAGCTGGAAGATGGTGAATTTCTTCCAACTGAAGGAGCTTTCCAGGATGAACTGGAAGATGAAATCGATCTTCCTGCTGAAGGAGTGTTCCAAGAAGAGCTGGAAGATGGTGAATTTCTTCCAGCTGAAGGACTTTCCAGGATGAATTGGAAGATGAAATCGATCTTATTGCTGAAGGAGTATTCCATGATGCACTGGAAGATGAAATTGATCTTCCTGCTGTAGTGCTCCAGGATGAACTGGAAGACGAAATCAATCTTCCAGCTGAAGGAGTGTTCCAAGAAGAGCTGGATGATGGTGAATTCTTCCAGCTGAAGGAGTGTTCCAGGAAGAGCTGGAAGATGGTGAATTTCTTCCAGCTGAAGGGAGCTTTCCAGGATGAACTGGAAGATGAAATCGATCTTCCTGTTGAAGAAGAGGTCCAGTAATGAAGTGGAAGATGAAATTGTTCTCCCTGTGGAAGAAAAAAGAGATGAACATACAGAGGAGAAGGAGGAAGAAGAAAGAGGAGAGAAACTAGATGAGGACAAGCCAAAAGACGAAGAGTCTCTGCCTTTAGATTGGAATGAATATAAAAATGTGATCGATGGATTGAATTGCGATCTGTCCGAGGTGGAAATGACAACTAAAACATACAAGTGCGTAGGTGGGAAAAGACTGGAAAATTATGAACTGGGAATTTTGTTGGGGCAAACCAGAGCGAAATACGAGGAGGAAATGGCTGGATTGAGGGGTGAGATCTTTTCTCTAAATAATATCATTGAGGAGAGAGATAGTGTAATCTCTTCTTTAAATAATGTCATAGAGGAGAGAGATAGTGTAATCTCTTCTCTAAATAATGTCATTGAGGAGAGAGATAGTGTAATCTCTTCTCTAAATAATGTCATTGAGGAGAGAGATAGTGTAATCTCTTCTCTAAATAATGTCATTGAGGAGAGAGATAGTGTAATCTCTTCTCTAAATAATGTCATTGAGGGGAAAGAATTTGATGTTTCTGAGGCAATGACAAAAGAAGGTAGTCTGAGTCATGAGAGGAGGCATAATCAGGTACTTCAAGAAGTACCTGAGAAGAAAGAGGAGGAGGAAGAGGAAAAAGAGATAAAATGTGAAGAAGATCAAGAGGTAACATCGGAGGAATCAAGAGAAGAAGAAGAGGAGGATAGAAGAACAGACACACTTTTTCCCAAAACTGAAATCGAAGAGTCCCTTTCAGACAAAATGAGTGAAACGGATAAAATAGTGCTCATGAATTGGATAGAACTCTTCCAAAAAGATCATCCACCTCACAAGATTCTGGGTTGCTCTGAAAAATCCAACCAAAGAGGAGGCCTTGGCCGCCTATAATGGTAATTGTCAAACATGGGTTAACAGATATGGTAATTTTGACTACTGCACTGTCAAGGGCTGTGAGGGAGCCACCATTATTCTTGAAAAGTTAGCAGAAAGTTATTTGCATCTGACCTGTTCACAGGAAGAACTTGTAATCATTGAAGAAATAATGAATCGTGGTTACGAAGATACGATGAGCAATGCCTGGCTCATGATGAAGGACATCGATGTTAAAGAATTGATGGACCAAGAGGACCAAGATATATCAGAAGTTAACCAGGAGACAGAGACAACAATACAGAGTCCAGTTGAAGACAGCTGCACCTGGAGAAGGGATATGAGTAAGAAGAAAAGCAAGAAAAACATGAAAAAAAAAATAAAAAAAGCCATAAAATAAATCATTGGAAGAAGTACTAATCATTTGGAAGGATCAAAGGATTGGACTATGGAAGATGGAGAGAAAAGGAACTTTTCTTTTTTGAGGAGGAAATATCCTTTGATGTAAAAGTACAAGATTACATCATAGGAGTAAAAGTTCAGTGGAAAAAAAAAATACCAAAAGAAATAAAAAAAAAAAAAAATATATATATATATATATATATATATATATATATATATATATATATATATATATATATATATATATATATATATATATATATTTCCACTTTTGATTTGAAAGGAATATTTTTTAAAAGAAATATAAGTTGTGTTAAGTTCAATTTCGGTTTATTTTGTGAGGAAAAAGAGAGTCAGACAAGTTTTCCAGGACAAGAACTTCAAAATCTTCGACCTGATTAACCAGCTTGAAGGACGCTTGAGGAATGCAATGCTTAACTCTCCAGCTTGAACGATGCTTGGAATAACCTAGAGGACTGGCGCTGCTCATGGAAGAAATCTGGCAGATTCCAGTATGCTATGTACCTTGATGGGGTGTACAGGACTTTTGTCAAGTGTACAAATGGTCGGATATCTAGATCTATTCTTTTGGATACTATCCTTTGGGTGGTTCTGGGGGAATAATCTAGAAGACCGGCTCTGCAGAGGGATGAAGCTGGGCTTCTTCTATTAAGCAGTCTTGTCCTTATAGGTTGGCCCAAGATAGTTCAGCTGGGGAAGGAAGCTGGATCTCTAGTGAGGTGCTCATCCAATGGCTGCTGATGGAGGACTGGGAGCCGAGTCAGTTTTGGTCCTAAGGATGCTAGGCTTAATTGCCTGCCCTAAATAAGCTTGACTTAATCATCTGGCTTCATGCTTTTTGGATTAAAGACTTGGCTTAATTGCCTGGTCTAGAAAAGCTTGGCTTAATTGTCTGGCTTCATGCTTTTTGGATTAAAGACTTGGATTATTTGCCTGGTCTAGAGAAGCTTGGCTTAATTGTCTGGCTTCATGCTTTTTGGATTGAAGGCTTGGCTTAATTGCCTGGTCTAGAGAAGCTTGGCTTAATTGTCTGGATTCATGCTTTTTGGATTAAAGGCTTGGCTTAATTCCCTGGTCTAGAGAAGCTTGGCGTAATTGCCTAGCTTCATGCTGCTTGGATTGGAGGCTTGGCTTAATTGCCTGGTCTAGAGAAGCTTGGCTTAATTGTCTGGCTTCATGCTTTTTGGATTGAGAGCTTGGCTTAATTGCCTGGTCTAGAGAAGCTTGGCCTAATTGTCTGGATTCATGCTTTTTGGATTAAAGGCTTGGATTAATTGCCTGGTCTAGAGAAGCTTGGCTTAATTGTCTGGCTTCATGCTTTTTAGATTGAAGGCTTGGCTTAATTGCCTGGTCTAGAGAACCTTGGCTTAATTGTCTGGCTTCATGCTGCTTGGATTAAAGGCTTGGCTTAATTGCCTGGTCTAGAGAAGCTTGGCTTAATTGTCTGGCTTCAAGCTTTTTGGATTGAAGGCTTGGCTTAATTGCCTGGTCTACAGAAGCTTGGCTTAATTGTCTGGCTTCATGCTTTTTGGATTGAAGGCTTGGCTTAATTGCCTGGTCTAGAGAAGCTTGGCTTAATTGTCTGGCTTCGTGCTCTTTGGATTGAAGGCTTGGCTTAATTGCCTGGTCTAGAGAAGCTTGGTTTATGCTTTTTGGATTGAAGGCTTGGCTTAATTGCCTGGTCTAGAGAAGCTTGGCTTAATTGTATGGCTTCATGCTTTTTGGATTAAAGTCTTGGCTTAATTGCCTGGTCTAGAGAAGCTTGGCTTAATTGTATGGCTTCATGCTTTTTGGATTAAAGACTTGGCTTAATTGCCTGGTCTAGAGAAGCTTGGTTTAATTGTCTGGCTTCATGCTGCTTGGATTAAAGGCTTGGCTTAATTGCCTGGCCTAAAGAAGCTTGGTTTAATTGTCTGGCTTCATGCTGCTTGGATTAAAGGCTTGGCTTAATTGCCTGGTCTAGAGAAGCTTAGCTTAATTGTCTGGCTTCATGCTTTTTGGATTGAAGGCTTGGCTTAATTGCCTGGTCTTGAGAAGCTTGGCTTAATTGTCTGGCTTCATGCTTTTTGGATTAAAGGCTTGGCTTAATTGCCTGGTCTAGAGAAGCTTGGCTTAATTGTCTGACTTCATGCTTTTTGGATTGAAGGCTTGGCTTAATTGCCTGGTCTAGAGAAGCTTGGCTTAATTGTCTGGCTTCATGCTGCTTGGATTAAAGGCTTGGCTTAATTGCCTGGCCTAAAGAAGCTTGGCTTAATTGTCTGGCTTCATGCTGGTTGGATTAAAGGCTTGGCTTAATTGCCTGGCCTAGAGAAGCTTGGCTTAATTATCTGGCTTTATGCTGCTTGTATTAAAGGCTTGGCTTAATTGCCTGGCCTAAAGAAGCTTGGCTTAATTGTCTGTCTTAATGCTGCTTTTATTAAATGAGGTAGTGGTGAGGAGGGTAGTGGGAACCTTGCTGGCTTCTATCTTTCTCAAAAGTGGAAGTTGGCAGAACCCGCCTGATGAGCCCTTTGGTAAGGGCAAAACCCTTATATAGTGTGTTTTAATTCAAAATATTATATATATATATATATATATATATATATATATATATATATATATATATATATATATATATATATATATATATATGTGTGTGTGTGTGTGTGTGTGTGTGTGTGTGTGTGTAATCATCTATCTCAATGGAATTCAATACCGAAAATTACCTCTGGGAGTGTATATCCTATGGAAATTCATTTATGATAAATGCTTCTGGCTGAGCGAGGATTCGAACCTATGCCCTGAGCCGAAACGATGCCTACATGGACGAGTTTGCCGATTGTAAAATCGTCCATTGCATTGTTTCGGCTCATGGCATAGGTTCGAATCCTTGTTCAGCCAGAAGTATTTATCATAAATGAATTTCCATAGGATATACTCTCCCAGAGGTAGAATTCGGTATTGAATACCATTATGGGTGATTATCATCATTATTACTATTATCTAAGCTACAACCCTTAGAATATTTTGTATATTTGTAATAAAATCATGAGAATAATCTTGTCTTTTCTCTTTCAACAGGAAAAGCGAACTGTCACAGCTTCAGACTCC
This sequence comes from Palaemon carinicauda, assembly GCF_036898095.1. Taxonomy (NCBI): domain Eukaryota; kingdom Metazoa; phylum Arthropoda; class Malacostraca; order Decapoda; family Palaemonidae; genus Palaemon; species Palaemon carinicauda. The sequence goes on along the minus strand of NC_090736.1, from coordinate 47,135,980 downwards.
TGACATTGGGTGGTGGGTGGTGAGTACAGGACAAGTAATATTTTGTAGTGTTTTGTAATAACTCTTACCTGAAGACCCTTAATTGAACACTTTCTTTTTATTCTTCTCAGTGTAGGTAGTAGTAGAATAGAGAGAGAGAGAGAGAGGGAGAGAGAGAGAGAGAGAGAGAGAGAGAGAGAGAGAGAGAGAGAGAGAGAGAGAGAGAGAGAAGTGTCATTTGCAAGAAGCAGATAAGGTTTGAAGTAAAGACAAGACGGTTTAATTTGTTAAAAAGGCATATGCCACTTCAAACAGACTTAAGAAAGCAACCTTATTGCTCATTATAAGGACCATTATAGCTCGGAGATTGAAACGTAATACACTCGTCTTTTCCTGTTTTTTTTTTTCTTTTTTTTTGCATCATAAATATCACATTAAGCAATCTACTAAAGCTTTGATTCTCTCTCTCTCTCTCTCTCTCTCTCTCTCTCCTCTCTCTCTCTCTCTCTCTCTCTCTCTCTCTCTCTCTCTCTCTCTCTCTTCCCCCAAGGTATACAGTATTCTTGTTGACTAATGCCGTTATGAATATATATCAATAACGCGAGTGATTTCCTTATTTCCTTTCCTCACTGGGCTATTTTTTCCTGTTGGAGCCCTTGGTCATAATTGTAACCTCTTGCTTTTCCAACTAGGGTTGTAGCTTAGCTAGTAGTAATAATAATAATAATAATAATAATAATAATAAAAAAAATAATAATAATAATAATAATAATAATAATAATAATAATAATAATAATGATAATAATAATAATAATAATGTCCCAATTTACAAGTTACTCACAAACATTACGTATCAAGACTGCAGTATCCTTGGAGAGTTCCTAGCCAATCTGTACATAATCCAATTCCTAAAATGAGAATATCTGAACATCTGAAACCTAGTCTACTGACATAAACCTCATGAAAAAATCTGTGAAAATTTGTTGGCCCTTTAGGGAGACACTGAAGTCAGGCACTGGGGCCTGGGAGGCCGTTCAATAGCTCTGTGAAACTGGAAGAAACTCTGCAGTTGTTGTATGAAATGAAGTCAAATGACTGGACAGCAAGATACAAGAAATCAAATGGAAACTGAAGTACAGTCGGAGGTTAAAATTTAGATACAGATAGGGGTTAAAATGACAATGCAAACACATTTAAGTAATGCCCACAGTGCTCCTGCTTTAGGTGCATTGATGGCATTATTCCTACATATGGAGAAGGCACTAAAATGGCTTTAATTAGAGTACTTTATAAATGCTGATTTGCTGATTCGACTTTCACCCTTCACAGCTTATACAGATAAGCAAGAGAATACAAGTTTGATGAGGAAGTAAAATCTCAGGAGTAACTTCATGATAACAGCCAGGACATTCACGTTCACATCCTTCTGTAGGGACTTAAAAATGTGAACTGGGAAGACCCTAAGGTACTAGTATAACAAATGTAGAAAAGGCAACTATAATGTTCCGTATCTTATCCAGTTCGACTGCAAGATGCTAAAAGACCAATGACCCCAATAGGGAAAATATCACATTGAGGAAAGGAAGTCAGGAAACAGATAGAATGATGTGCCCAAGGGTATCCTCGAACAAAAGGACTAAAAGTTCAGTTTCAAACTAGGAAAACAGAGCTAGTTTACATGCAATCTCTCTTACTTTGGTATGAGCACACCTCAAAAAACAATTGCTTGCTATCAGAGTTGGGAGATTTTTTCTGTGAAATATTTAATAAAACTAACATTGCTACTTTCCAATATTGTCGTCAAACCTACTGCATCTGATAGAGTCAATCAGAAGTCAATTTCAACAATCTTTAATGGATCACTACAACAGAAAGTTCTCTCATGCAGTTGTCCAAATTCTGAAGGTGAGGACATGAAACATACTCAAGCAGTACCAGAGACATAAAGGAAGTTACCCTCAGCACACGCTGAGGTCCCTCCATTTGAGACAAGCAAAGTATGTTTCAATTTCTTTAACAAGCCTCTATACTTGGCAAATGGGAACTTATAACCGAGACACACAAGATAAAGCTGAGGGAAAGAACAACTCGTGTATGGAGAAACTGTTACGGGCAGCAACAAATCAGGCTGTAATGATATGCGATATCATGAATTTGTAATAAAGTTTATATAACCAATGAAACAGTGTTATATCCAGAATAATATAAATACTGAGTGCGGTCTCCTTTATATCAACTATTCCTTTATCTATTTTACAAGACAAGGAACAGTCACATATTTCAGTATCAAATTAAACATGGCTCTCTATACCCTCTTATATTTTATTAGCCTATTACTGTTATGATTAATATCAAACAAGCCTAGAAAACAGGAACATAAAGATCAATAATTAAAACGAACTCGACTTTTGTCATTACTTAATCAAAGTATAATAGA
>NC_090736.1:47121064-47123564 GCF_036898095.1 Palaemon carinicauda | reverse complement strand
GTCTCGAACAATCTTGCTCCCTCACTGTCTCAATCTTTCTCCCTCACTGTCTCCAACAATCTTTCTCCCTCACTGTCTCGAATCTATTTAGCTCTAATGAATAATATCATTTCGGGAAAGAAGGACATAAATTACAGTAAATCCCTTGAGCATATTTACATAGGAAAAGGGACTCAGACAATTAGTACCGAGCGATTTTTCATTTAAACTCTTTCTACATTCTAATTGAAGCATCCATCATTCACATTCTTCTCGTCCTCTTAGGTGGGATTGAAAAGGTAAATACTTTTGAGGAGATTTTAAATATATCTTCTCGAGCAGAGTGGTGAAAGCTTTGTAAGAGCTTTTTCCATTTCATGCTTCATCTTAATCGAATTACTCGAATATTATTTTCATGGAATCTAGTACCCGATGGAAACTATTAATTGTGGTCAAAATTGTACTGTATTATAACCTGCTTTACCATTGATTCCAATAACTTTAATTCATTATATGTGATATAATACATTAATATACCTTACCATAAATTGTTATGCTTTTAAAGTTTTTTCTTTTTTTTTTCTTATCTCAGGGCCATTTGATAATCTCTAAATTGTTGTCCTTTAGTTTTTAGATTGCGTATTTATGGCAAAACTCTTTTATTTAGAATTTCTGCCAATGGTACTCGATATTCCTTTTTTATGAATCTTCTACGACTTTCACAATGCATCTTAAGCTCACAACAGAATTATGATACAAATCATAAAATAAATATATGATACTATTCAGATAAAGGAAGACATACACACAGAATTATCATTATGTTGCATTAATAATGATGCATGAGAAAATCCCCGATTTCACGTAAAGTGAAAATGTAGTACAGAAAAATAAAATGTCTAGAAATAGATTTAAGCATTATGTTGGGCCAGATATTTTTTGTGCACTGTTCACAAATTTAGACAGACTTTTATGAAATGAATATGGATAGCAGTTACTTAATTTTCAATATAATAATTGAATATTAAGTGATAATGACCAAAAAAATTTTCATATAAAGATTACCTAATGGTTACTTACAGTCTTTTAAATGTTCCTGTAAGTCACATGAATTCTATAACTAACGTGATCGACAATATTGCAATTATGTAATAACGCATTGAATTTCAGTGTTATAAAATTACTGATCGAGGCAATACCACTTCCTTGCCTGCAAATATCGTTATAAAGGAACCTGTTTAGTTTAAGGTTCGAGAATTTAAGTTCTTTTCTTCCATTCTCACTTAGTTCGTTGATGCTTTTTTTTTCACCAATCACCTATTGTTGACTGCCTGGTTGCTGGCTACTACGACAGTTTCTAGACATTAACTTGGACCAGCCAGGCAAATAGAATGATCATATGAACGTTCATGAAGAAAGTGGGAATAAGGAGTAACAAAGAAAGATTCCCAATAGGAATCACATTTAGTATCATTTTTGCTCAAAACAGCAAGTCAGGGGAGGATACCACTTTGTAAGCTACATTAATTCATCACTGCGGTGTTCGTGTTTATTCATGACCTTAGCTTAGCCAAACTAAAGTTAAAACTATAACCAAAACTAAAGATACTAAGAACACAATGAATTTGAGCATTGAAAATGACAAAAACAAACACCAACAATAGACAAAACAAGCAACCGCAAGTTCAAATCCATAGTAAACTTCAAATAAAAAACTAAATAGTATATCAGTATTTTCTCAACAGAAAAAGGTGCTTATTAAATATAACACTTTTAAAATTAGGTTGTTACAAGTGACATTGTGAAGCAAGGCTTGTTTGAGCTCTTGAAACTTGAGCAGTTCTAGCAGGTATCGCACTTTCAGTCTGATTTGAGGGCCTGATAAAGTCAATAAGCTTAGACTGTACTTCAAAATCATAAATAGCTTCTTCACTGGACTCAAAAACTTGAATATTTTCATCAGGATTAGAATCATCCTCTGAGGTTGCATAAGGAGTATTTAACTCACAATACAATTCCTATGGAATTAAATGTTTAACATTCGCATTAACATGGCTACCATCTGACCTTGCCACTTTAACAGTGCGCATCACAAGATCCGGATCAGGAAAGGTATCTACCACTTTCGCAAGTGGCCAGTAGGGCTTAGTCCAAGAGGGCAGTTTCAATAGGGCTATTTCACCTTCTTCCAGAATCTTTGCATTCTGAAAAGAAATTCTATCCTTTTCCCTCAAATTCAGTAAGTACTCAGAGAGCCATCTATCTTTAGATTCTTCATTAAAGAGGTGACGGAGATTGAGGACAGGAGTTAAATGGATCGAGTAATCCTCCTCTTCGTTATATTCCCATTCAGGGAGTTGTTCACCGCCTCCTAAAATTAGGAAAAGAATAAGTCTTCCAACTAAAAAAATAATTAGAAGTAATGATGTCTATCTCATTCTTACATGATCGATAAATTAATGGTCTGTTGTTCAAAATTTTTCACACATTTAGAAAAAAAGGTAATAAATTCAGAAATGGT
>NC_090736.1:47111064-47116064 GCF_036898095.1 Palaemon carinicauda | reverse complement strand
TATATATATATATATATATATATATATATATATATATATATATATATATATACACACATATATATATAACTATATATATATATATATATATATATATATATATATATATATATATATATATATATTTATATATATATATATATATATATATATGTGTGTGTGTGTGTGTGTGTGTGTGTCAGTGTGTATGTGTGTGACAGTGTGTGTGTTAGATATACAGGTGATTATAGAAGTAGATAGACATCAGATGACTAGCAATTCACATGACTTTGATACCTTATCAATAAAAACTAGTTTGAAGAAACCACTGAACCAAACTAGCAATCTTTTCTTTTATAGTACCCGCCCAAATGATCTGATCTGGAACGAGAATTGAAACGGAAATCTGATGCTGTACTGTTGAAGAAGTTAGATAACAAAATGAGAAGAGATCAATGGGAATAAGTGGACAAGAAAAAAAAAATCGAAGAAAAATCAGCTATTGCCAAAGGGAACCTGAAAAACAGAAAAGTATAGATGAAAGTCTGAATGATTTCATCAACACAGTTAGCTTCATGCCAACATCACAGCAAGTCTTGCATGAAATAGACACATAAAAGAGGTAAGTTGTTGAAGAAAATTGGAGGTCAAGTGTATTGCTCTGGACTTTATCCAACTTTGTCCAACGATTATCTTGAAACGCAAGAGATATAACATTTGCATATTTACATGTAGATTTGGAACCGAATGAAGAAAAGACGTTATACGAGAAAGTTTGGAAAAGTCAAATATAATTGGCCCCATACATGAGAAAACTGTTGAATGTCAGTATTTGAAAGAATCCTGAGCTAAAAATTTATTGTTGAATTTTGATGACAATTCAGGATATGTCAGAAATGGGCTAACTTAGACGAGATTAGGTTCTGGCGGTGATCCTGATCACTATCCGGATCCAGGATTTTTATCATACAGTAGAGTCAGTCAACATATGAAAGAGGGAGAGCTTGGTCCGTAGACTTGAGTAAAATGTTGACAATCTTCATTGCCGGAGATCTGAAATCTATGATTGCTGTTTCTAGTTGTTTTCGTCATAAATTATTTTTTTTTCTCTTTCTTCGACAAGGAACTCGACTAAACACGAGCCTCTTATAACTCATAGTCAAAGAAACTCATATAAAACTATGAATGAATAAACCTATTACCATTTTGCATTGCTATCTGTTAATCTGCCTGTCAGTCTCTATCTTTGGCCTTCCCTCATTCACTGTGAAAATCTTTATCCTGAAAAGCCTTGCATAACCATTCCCAGGAGAGAGAGAGAGAGAGAGAGAGAGAGAGAGAGAGAGAGAGAGAGAGAGAGAGAGAGAGAGAGAAATTCCCAACATCCTGGTTCTTCTCACTTCTTTTTTTCTCTCTCTCTCTTCCCCTCCACTCCGTTTTTTAGTTTTCTCTGCCTTTTCTCTCCTTTCTTCAAATTACCGACTTTATGAACACCAGGACAATCTTATCGTAATTCTTAAGGAAAAGAATAATTTAAAACGAGAGGAAAAACACACGGAAAATTATTGTAGCGAATTTTCTATTTCTATTACGGGTATTGTAACAATAGTGTGATCAGTTATTAACCATTATCCGAGAGAAAGAAATGTCTATTGACATATTTATAATCTGACTTATTACAACGATGATGATGATAATAAATTTAGTCCTAAAGCATTAAATTAAATGGTAATAACAACAGCCATCAGAGAAGCATAGAATTTCTATGAATGCTATATAGGTAGAGGAAAATCTTAATGAAATCGAAAGTAGTAAAGTTTGTGTCAGATAAATCTAAATTAACAGAAGTCCTTAATACAATATCAATATTGAATTAAGAATAGAATGATATTACAGATAAATATTGCGGGGAAACTTTATATAAGAAATCAATATATTTAATAGTTGTTAACGTCTCCAGTTGTCTTCAATAATTTTGTAGCGCATCAGATACATAGGAATTCCTGTCAAAGCAGTAAGAAACAATTGGGGGCATTATCTATCTCTCAGACGTTTGGAGAAACAATATCTCTTTAGGGGTTAACTAATGCACTGTAATTGTTCATTAGTTACTTTCTACTTCGTAAGGGTACAAGAGAGTCTTTAACTACGGTAAACAGCTCTTCTAGGAGAAGGACATTCCAAAATCAAACCATTGTTCCCTAGTCTTGGATAGTGCCATAACCTCTGTACTATGGTCTTCTACCGTCTTGGGATAGAGTTCTCATGCTTGAGGATACACTCAGGTACACTATTACATTTGTTTCTTTATTTCCTTTCCTCACTGGGGTATTTTCCCTGTTGAAGCCCTTGGGATTATAGCATCCTGCTCTTCCAACCGGTGTTGTACCTCAGTTAATAATAATAATAATAATAATAATAATAATAATAATAATAATAATAATCAAGCAACCACTCCTACGGAACACACCTGAAAAGTTGTCAATGTAGCATGTGTATAAACGGCAAACTCTTGAGATGTAAACAACCAATTATTAAAGAGATGAATTAAAAAGAATCATGATGTACAAGTTCGTGACAGTTCAAACAAAAAATAAACCTTTTCCCGGTTGCAAACTTCGACCAGGAAGGAACACAATTCCGAAGTTTCACCGGAACAGGAATGAAATATTCCTGATGACGGCAGGCGCAATAATTCGCACCTAAATGTCAATGTTGACGCTCTGCAGAGGGACCAGCCCGGTACGACTCCAGCTCTTGGGTACATTATTCAGGTCTCTGATGGATAAGGGAAGTGGAAGGGATTTATTACCCCCGTCAACGAAGTTGGAAGGAGGTTATGTTTTCCTCCTTTTTTGTGTTTGTTTGTGTGTGTGTTTTTTTTTTTTGTGAACAGGTTCCTGGGCACAATTTTAATCGTAGATTAATGTAACTTGCAGGGATTAACCTTGATGTAAAAAGCTGGAATGATTAAGTTTTGGAAAGTCAAGGTCAAAGATCAAGGGCACGGTAAAGCAAAATGTCCAATTCACGTGATTAGCCTTAAGTTTGGACATTGTTGTCACAGAGACTTCAAACTTGGTTCATATTTGTGTGTATGAAAGTCGAAGCCAGTGAATACATTTTAATGTTAAAGGTCAAGGTCAAGGTCGACCATAATATTAATAAATAGGCTTCCGAGGCGGAGGTCTGCGCTCTACTGATTATCTAATTCTATATGAAAGTGAGCAGGATTTAGGTCCAGGTACCAGCACAGCTTACAGACAGCGGAAAGTAAAACAGTTTTCTTCTGAGAGAAACTGATGGCGAACAAAGTGCAGGTCAGTTGTGCAAAAGGCGGTTAGGAAGTAATCTTTCTTTCTGAATCAAACTGATGTTCTGTACAGAAAAGCGCCAACAGACAATGGAAGTTAAACTTATTAATTTTGAAAGTAATTAATACTCCACGAAGATAGTGGTGTGAACTAATGGGTAAGGGAAGTTGAAATAGCTAAGTCCGAATGAAGTTGTTGGTTATCTAAGTGAATAGGTAATGGAAGTAGAAATAGTTAATTCTGAATAAAGTTGAAGATTATCTAGGTGAGTAGCACTTATCCTAACTCCAAGGTGCAGGTGTTGAGCCCACGAATGGGTAATGGAAGTTGAAATAGTTGATTTAAGTGACGCAAATATTTGTTTATCAATTACAAAGCCACTGTTAACTGTATTAAGCACTTTTGTTAAAATATTTGAAAAATATCGCAAGAATAAAACATGCGGAAGTAACTGAAAAGTATTTCTGAGATTATGCTTCTTATTACTATCATTATCATTATCATGACACAAAGTCATGAACCTAAAATAAAAAAAAAAAAGAAATTTCTAGATGACAAAAAGATAAGCCTGAAAAACGAAAACATTCGAATAAGGTAATGCATACACTAAGAATTAATAAATGTATACGAATTTATGTATAATTGATAAATTTCAATGAATGTGAATTACAAGTATGCAAAATTCTAATAAAACAAAACAAGTACCATATAATTGAGGAATTAAACTTTTTTTGAAGGGAATAAACAGTCCCTAGACACATTATCGGTCGACAAAGTAGACAAGAATATTAAATTGAAGTAAATATTCATTTACCATTAAAATAACCATAAAGGAATTGACAGGGAAAATAATCAGGTAGAGTAACTGGACACTCATTGTTGATAAAACAGTAAATAGAAAACTGGGAGTTGCAATTTACTCTTATCTCACAATTGCTTTTACTGATCTTACCAGATCATACGAAAGTCCTTGACAAGGCTTAATGAAGCATATCATTATATGATGTTATGGAAAAAAAATCAATTAATACACCATTATCGCCTGGTAATCGTAGCCATGATCTCTCTCTCTCTCTCTCTCTCTCTCTCTCTCTCTCTCTCTCTCTCTCTCTCTCTCTCTCTCTCTCTCTCTCTCTACTATAATTGTCACATGTGTGCATACAGGTGGCAGATGCTTAACTGGTCCTCTGGTATTTGAGAGTAAAGTCCAACGATTATGTTCAACGATGTCATTTTTTGTAACTTATGTATCTATCAAAATGTATCGATGCTTATAATAGGTTTCAGCTCTTCAGGAGAAGGCGTATTGAATAGAAATTAAGGATTACAAGTGAGTTTTTAACAGCCTTTATATGTTATCTTATGTTAATTTAAATAACTATTGTTAAAAATGAAATACAAAGTTATGGAAAAATAATAAATTATCTATTACTCTCAGTTTGTAATTAGTTGTAAGTCAATTCAAATATGCAACTATAAATATGTTTACATACAAACAGATACTTCATGTGCACGAGCACACAGATATTCAGATATTCATATACATATATATATGCATATATATATATATATATATATATATATATATATATATATATATATATATATATATATATATATATATATATATATACTGTATATATATATATATATATATATATATATATATATATATATATATATATATATATATATATATATATATAT
>NC_090736.1:47098564-47108564 GCF_036898095.1 Palaemon carinicauda | reverse complement strand
GCTGGTAAGAGACTGATGTCTCACCAGGTAAATCCTCGGACAGCTAGATTGGCGTCAGGTTCGGATTTCCTTTTATGGGCTCTCGTGGCATGGTTGGTTTCGACCTGGCCTTTCATTAAAAGGGGCTAGCGTTCGATCCCAAGTATGAGGTAGAAATTTATTTCTATTTGAACACGATGTTGTGTTGATATTTATCCATATTGACTCATTAGGGGTAATTTGAATGAATTACTACCAATTGTGTCACGTGGTGGCCCGGGGAAATCGGGTAAAACTCGCTGGTAAGAGACTGATGTCTCACCAGGTAAATCCTCGGACAGCTAGATTGGCGTCAGGTTCGGATTTCCTTTTATGGGCTCTCGTGGCATGGTTGGTTTCGACCTGGCCTTTCATTAGAAGGGGCTAGCGTTCGATCCCAAGTATGAGGTAGAAATTTATTTCTATTTGAACACGATGTTGTGTTGATATTTATCCATATTGACTCATTAGGGGTAATTTGAATGAATTACTACCAATTGTGTCACGTGGTGGCCCGGGGAAATCGGGTAAAACTCGCTGGTAAGAGACTGATGTCTCACCAGGTAAATCCTCGGACAGCTAGATTGGCGTCAGGTTCGGATTTCCTTTTATGGGCTCTCGTGGCATGGTTGGTTTCGACCTGGCCTTTCATTAGAAGGGGCTAGCGTTCGATCCCAAGTATGAGGTAGAAATTTATTTCTATTTGAACACGATGTTGTGTTGATATTTATCCATATTGACTCATTAGGGGTAATTTGAATGAATTACTACCAATTGTGTCACGTGGTGGCCCGGGGAAATCGGGTAAAACTCGCTGGTAAGAGACTGATGTCTCACCAGGTAAATCCTCGGACAGCTAGATTGACGTCAGGTTCGGATTTCCTTTTATGGGCTCTCGTGGCATGGTCGGTTTCGACCTGGCCTTTCATTAGAAGGGGCTAGCGTTCGATCCCAAGTATGAGGTAGAAATTTATTTCTATTTGAACACGATGTTGTGTTGATATTTATCCATATATACATATATGTATATATATATATATATATATATATATATATATATATATATATATATATATATATATATATACATATATGTATATATATATATATATATATATATATATATATATATATATATATATATATATATATATATATATATATTTATATATATATATATATATATATATATATATATATATATATTAATATATATATATATATATATATATATATATATATATATATATATATATATATATATATATATATATATATATATATATATATATATATATATATATATATATGTATATGTATATATACATACATATATATATATATATATATATATATATATATATATATATATATATATATATATATATATATATACATACATATATATATATATATATATATATATATATATATATATATATATATATATATATATATATATATATATATATATATATTGGCTGTAGATTTAGCTCTAACTCATATTTCACTGCAGTTGCTGAGAGAGAATGATAAAATGAAATGTGGTGGCTGATGGAGTACATTCTATATCGTGATGTTAGGAATAATCGTGTCATCAAAGACAGATGTAAAGAAAATATCTTGACGTTTTGAATAAATTTCAAAATAAGTAAAGCAAACGAAAGTCTCTAAAATAGCTTTCTAATTTGCGTGCTGAAGTATTAGCATTTTCAAAATAGACCTTGATATCAAGGAGGGCAGAGTTTACGGGGGGTGAATATTTAGAATATACAAGGGTGGGAGCCATAATATTCATGTATAACGTATGCGTGAATGTATTTTATCTTCAACAGTGGTAAAATTCATGAATCAGCAGTTTAAGAATGAAAGATGTAAAAACACTTTTCTCTCTCTCTCTCTCTCTCTCTCTCTCTCTCTCTCTCTCTCTCTCTCTCTCTCTCTCTCTCTCTCTCTCAGCGTTAACACAACTCTTATTTCCTGTCCTGTTCCTTCCTTCTTACTTTACATGTGAATTAACTGTTTTTAAATCATTCTCACATATTATTATTATTATTACTATTATTACTATTATTATTATTATTATTATTATTATTATTATTATTATTATTACTAGCCAAGCTACAACCTTAGTATGAAAAGCGAGATGCTATAAGCTCAAGGGTTCCAATAGGGAAAAATAGCCCAGCGAGGAAAGGAAATAAGGGAATAGATAAATGATGAGAACAGATTAACAATAAATCATTCTTAAACAGTAACAACGTCAAAACAGATATGTCATATATAAACTATTAACAACGTAAAAACAGATATGTCATATATAAACTATAAAGACACATGTCAGCCTGGTCAGAATAAAAACATTTGCTGCAACTTTGAAATATTCAAGTTTTACTGATTCAACTACCTGCTTAGGATGATCATTCCACAACTTGGTAACAGCTGGAATAAAACTTCTAGAATTCCTGTGTAGTATTGAGCCTCATGATGGAGAAGGCCTGGCTATTAAAATTAACTGCCTGCCTAGCATTACGAACAGGTTAGAATTGTCCAGGGAGATCTGAATGTAAAGGATGGTCAGAGTTATGAAAAATCTTATGCGACATGCATAATGAACTAATTGAACAACGATGCCAAAGATTAATATCTAGATCAAGAATAAAAAATTAAATAGACCGTAAGTTTTTGTCCAACAAATTAAGATGAGAATCAGCAGCTGAAGACCAGACAGGAAAACAATACTCAAAACAAGGTAGAATGGAAGAATTAAAACACTTCTTCAGAATAGATTGATCACCGAAAATCTTGTAAGACTTTTTCAATAAGCCAATTTTTTTTTTTTTTTTTTTTGTAATTGAAGAAGACACAGACCTAATGTTTCTCAAAAGTAAATTTGCTGTCAAGAATAAAACCAAAGTCTCCCAATATCACAAATCCGCAGTGGACAGTGTGGTGATAAAAATGGCCGAATCCCAGGCATATCTAAAAACATGTCTGAGGCCTTTCTCCTGCAATAAACTAGAAACGGCTGTATTTTGTTGTTGTTGCTGTTGTTGTTTTTGTTGTTGTGTATAACATATACATGAATATATAAATGACAGTTTATATTTTCAATCATACACACAAAAACAGACAGACATGCATATATATATATATATATATATATATATATATATATATATATATATATATATATATATATAATGATTTCACACTGACACTCATAGTTTCTATTTATTTAAATAATTAAAAAATTCCTTTCAATACAGAATCCCGGGGGAAATTTTTTTTTTTCATTATTTGTATTTCAACCAGGCAAGATTTCGAACCTTTGTACAGAGTAGAAATAAAGATAGAAGGCGTACAAAATAACTTATCATAAAAATAATTTCCCATTGGATCTGTGATCTGGTGGCAAAAGAAATTCGATATTAAATGGTTACACACACACATACACGCACACGCACGCACACATTATATATATATATATATATATATATATATATATATATATATATATATATATATATATATGTATGTATATATATATATATATATATATATATATATATATATATATATATATATATATATATATATATATATATATATATATATATACAATCTCATTGATTATTTCTAAATTGATTAAAGATGACATGTTTTCAAACCCACAGTCTTTTAATTATGTTCCAAACTTCTCTTACTCTTTCATACCAAACGTCAATCTTATATTTTAAACCCTTGAACCTGCTTCTCACATTTCAATCAAAATGTATCTAATCAGAACTGCGTGTCCTACTGACACCAAATCTACATCTGCATTAATTATTCAATAATCTGATCTACTTGTGCATCAACCTCCCTCTAAGCATTCACTTCCATTTGAAACGTTTACATCTCGTCAAAGATCTCCCTTACTTTCACCACTCTATTTCCATTATTTACTTTCATTTTTACCTTGCATCTTGACTAACCATATGCCTGAAACTTATATTCTTTTCCATCATGCAGCTAACCTCGATTTTATTTCTTAACTTATTATATCTCGATTTCCTCATCCTTCTTCTCAAAGTTTTATTCCCTTTCTTACCGTTTTATACTGTCAAGCACTCCTTGCTGTTCCATCAAGAAAATTTACAAACCACTTAATTATTTACTTCACCTCTGGCTTCAACCCTACCATACAATTCACCTTTATTCTCTTCATATAGTCTTATTACCTCTAATATTGTTATAACCATTGATTCATTCCTTACACTCCAATATAAACTTCCACCTATATTGAACTTTGCTCCAGACACTCATTTCCTCTTCACTACATCCATCAGCATGGTATTGTGACGGGCCGAGAGAGGAGTTGTGAAATCAAAGGCAGATTGGAAACGACTGAGTTATATTGTTGTGGAACACTCTCCTTATATACAAAACCTCAAGGCAACAGGACATGACAAGTTCACAAGACAGACAATATCACAGAGGATAAACCAGACAGGAATTTTCATGTTCGTTTTAGTGCGAGGGAGGAGCGAAGATACAAGCATAATATATACAAAAGGAATTATGTACAATTGTGTGAAACACGGTTGGTACATGGCTCCCCCCCTAAAAATGACATACTGTACATGTTAAATAGGGCGCCCTGATCTAGAGAGGCGAACTGTAGGCGGGTCATCTGGCAGAAGATAAGCAGGTTTTAGACGATCAATGGAGACCCAGTCTTCTTTGCCCCGAATGTTTAGGAGGAATGCTTTCGGACTGCGTCGGATCACAAGGAAAGGTCCCGTGTAAGGGGGCGTTAACGGTGGCTTGCTGGTGTCGTTGCGCAGGAAGACGTGCGTTGCAGAGTGCAAGTCCGTTGGTATGTGATGCTTCGCTGGGGGCTTGTAAGTCTGGCGGCACAGAATAAATTTTCCCACGACGTGACGTATGCGCTGGAGATCATCAGAGGAGGTTGTAGAAGGAAAATATTCGGCAGGGACGACCAACGGGTCGCCATACACCATTTCGGCTGCCGAGACGTCGAGGGCGTCTTTAGGAGTGGTCCTTAGTCCAAGGAGGACCCAGGGAAGCTGAGTAAACCAGTTGCAATCCTTGCAGCGGGACATCAAAGCTGCTTTGAGGGTGCGACGAAAACGTTCAACCATTCCATTGGCAGCGGGGTTGTAGGCCGTTGTCTGATGTAGGGTGATGCCCAGGAGATTCGCTAATGACGTCCATAATTGAGAGGTGAAAGTGGTTCCCCTGTCAGAAGTAATATGTTCAGGGATACCGAATCTTGAAATCCATCCAGAGAGTAAGGAAGATGTACATGAGGCGGACGTTGCAGTTTTCATGGGAATGGCTTCAGGCCAACGAGTGGAGCGGTCGATGACGGTAAACAGGTAACGATGTCCTTGTGATGTGGGTAGGGGGCCTACAACGTCGACGTGAATGTGTGCGAAACGACGCTGAGGTTGAGGAAAGGTGCCCACTCCTGAATGCGTGTGTCGATGTACTTTGGAAGTTTGGCAAGATGTACAGGCACGGACCCAATCCTCAGCATCCTTAGAAATGCCGTGCCAAATGAACTTTGCTTTCAGCAGCTGTGCAGTAGAACGGCACGAGGGATGTGAAAGGCCGTGGATGAAATCAAACACCTGTCGGCGCATGGGAGCAGGAATCCAAGGTCGCGGTCTACCAGTACTGACGTCACAGAGGAGGGTGGTGTTTGAGTTTTCGAGGGGAAAATCCTCCCAACGGAGGGACGTGCAGGATGTCCTACAAGCTTGATACTCTGGATCCTGTCGTTGGGCTTCAGCCAGGGCGTTGTAGTCCAATCCCAGTTGAACGGCAGCCAACGTGTTTCTTGACAGGGCATCGGCAACGGGATTCATTTTCCCAGGGACTTATTGGAGAGTGCAATTGTATTCAGCCACGGCGGAGAGATGTCGGCGTTGACGGGCGGACCAGGCGTCAGACTGTCGAGTGAAGGCGTGCACCAGAGGCATGTGGTCTGTGCGAATGAAGAAGGGCGTACCTTCTAAGAAATGGCGAAAGTGACGGACAGCCAAGTGCACCACCAGCAATTCTCGATCGAAGGTAGAATAACCCGATTCTGCCTTGGACAGTTTTCTGCTGAAGAAGGCCAATGGGCGGGGCGAGCCTTTGACCACCTGCTCGAGTACTGCACCAATAGCGACGTCGCTGGCATCGGTGGAGAGAAGGAGAGGGGCGTGTGGGATAGGAAAAGTGAGAGCCGCAGCAGTTGATAGGCCCTTCTTTGCATTGCAGAAGGCTGCTTCTTGAAGGGGACCCCACTTCAGGTCCTTTGGCTTGCCCTTGAGGGAGGCGTAGAGGGGAGCAAGAGTGGCGGCAATGGCTGGCAGAAAACGGTGATGATAGTTGATCATGCCCAAGAATTCCTGCAGAGCTTTGACGGTCGAGGGCGTGGGGAAATTCTGAACGGCTGCTACCTTCTCAGGGAGGGGATGGACTCCTTCAGGAGTGATACGGTGCCCTAAGAACGACACTTCGTTGGCGCCAAAGGTACACTTGTCGTAACGGTCTACAAGGCCGTTTTGTTGCAGGCGGTCGAGCACGATGCGCAGGTGACGGAGGTGTTCCTCTTTTGAGGAGGAGAACACAAGTATGTCGTCCACATAACATACACAGAAAGGGAGGTCCCCTAAGATGCCATCCATGAGACGTTGAAACGTTGCCCCAGCATTACGAAGGCTAAAACAGGAGTAATTGAAGGTGTATGTGCCAAACGGAGTGGGGATGGCGGTCTTGGGGATGTCTTCTGGGTTCATAGGCACCTGATAATACCCCTTCAGGAGGTCGAGCGTAGAGAAAACCTTTGCTTTGTGCAGGTAGGAGGTTACATCGGCAATGTTTGGGAGGGGGTAGTGATCCGGTTCTGTTTGCATGTTCAGGCGACTGTAATCCCCGCACGGACGGAGGGAGCCGTCTTTCTTCTGAACGATGTGTATGGGTGACGACCATGGGCTGGAGGCCTTTTGGCAAAGGCCCATTTTCTCCATTTCGGCGAACGTCTGTTTGGCGGCTGCCAATCGTTCCGGTGCCAGACGTCTGAATTTTGCGAAGACTGGGGGTCCCGTCGTCTTAATATGGTGATAAATACCGTGCTTGGCAGGAACCGTGGGCGTTTGGCGAAGTTCTGGACGGAAAACTTCCGGGTACGACGTGAGGAGGTGGGAGTAGGCATCCGTGGGTGCGCTGATGTGGAGAGCGAGGTTAGAGGGGGCGGGTTGAAGAGGTGTCGACAAGTACGAGTCTGCGTTGACCAATCGTCGGTGGGCGACATTGACCAGAAGGTGGAAATGAGAGAGGAAATCCGCACCGAGGATTGGCATTGTGACGTCATCAACGAGAAACTTCCAATTGAATTTACCGTTTCCGAACGATAATGTGAGGCTCTCGTAACCGTAGGTGGGTATCGCAGATCCGTTGGCAGCTACCAAGCGGACGTCGGCAGATGTAGACAGACTACGTTGTGCCTTGAAGAGTTTCCTTGGCAAAAGAGAACGACAAGCACCCGTGTCTACCAAAAATCGCACGCCCGTTCCTGCATCCTGTAAAAAGAAAAGATTAGAAACATGGGAGGCCACCGCCACAAGCGATGGCCTACTTACACGTTTTTTGGCCACTGACAATCCTTGGCACATTTCTTCGCGGTTGCCCCGAATCTGGAGTGGTAGTAGCAAAACTGCGGCGGATGGGAGGTAGTAAGTGGCTGTAGAAGTCGTTCGTTGGGGCGCGAGCGATTGGTGGGTGGTGGGCGACTTTGTCGCCGCTTCAGCACGTCACGGGGTAGGCGTGTATGTCCAACGGCATTCATGTCAGCTTCGGTTGACGTTGAATAGGCATCCTCGTCGTCAGGGGTGGAGGCGTTGATGGAAGTCTTGAAGTGGCTGTCCATAAGGGCGTCGGCTTTGGTCATCAAGTCCTTTATGGGTAAACCATCGACATCGGGTATGGCAGCGCACACAGGTTTAGGTAAACGGCGTATCCAAAGGGCACGGAGTAGGTTCACCTCACGAGGAGAGCCGTCTGCGGCAGGTTGAAGGCGAGCGATACTGGTCTTTTCCCTGAGGGCAAGCGAAGCCCTTTGGTCCCCCAACGGTTGTTGCGAGAGCTGAAAAAGCTTTGCTATACGGGCGGCTGGCGACGGCGAGTACTGCTGCAGAAGGTATGATTTGAGGTCGTCATACGCTATTGGGGTGTCTCCTTGTTCACAAAGCCAGTTGGATATTTCTGGGAAGGTGTCCTCGGGTATCGCCGCGAGAACATAATCCGCTTTGGTGGTTGAGCGAGTCACGCCCCTGATACGAAACTGGACTTCTGCGCGCTGAAACCAAGCAAACGCCTCTCGGCTGGCAAACGATGAAAGTTTGAATGGAGCGGCCGCAGCACCAACTGCCGTAGAGTCCGCCATAGTACCAACGATGAAGGGGCGAGGGGGTGGGGGTGGAAGGCGGTGGGAGCGAGTCCACTTCCGGGGTCACCAATGTGACGGGCCGAGAGAGGAGTTGTGAAATCAAAGGCAGATTGGAAACGACTGAGTTATATTGTTGTGGAACACTCTCCTTATATACAAAACCTCAAGGCAACAGGACATGACAAGTTCACAAGACAGACAATATCACAGAGGAAAAACCAGACAGGAATTTTCATGTTCGTTTTAGTGCGAGGGAGGAGCGAAGATACAAGCATAATATATACAAAAGGAATTATGTACAATTGTGTGAAACACGGTTGGTACAGTATCCCATCAGAAACTCCTTTACTCCCAAATTTCTATCTACTAAGTATGTATATGATTATTCTTAGTAAAGAATGTATAATGCTATACGTATAGTTACGTGGTCTCTCTCTGTTCCTTAGATAGGGAGGAGAGGAAGCAGTCATACCCTGTTAAGAGGGGGGTACCGCGTGAGGAAAGGGGGACGGGGTAGGAAAGGTTGAATCTACGTGTGTGTGCGTGGGCGTGCATATCTATCTAAATATTTAGTCGTCAGTTTTGACGGGTTGCTTACACTAGTGTATGTATATATAGTATAATGTCCTGGACATGAGTAGGTCATATAATGAGAATGACAGATAATAGATGAACTTTAAAAACAATAGAATGGGTCCCTAGAGATTACAAATCAAGCAGAGGAAAGAAGAGAAGACGATGGATTGACGAATTAAGAACTTTTCGGGTAGAGACTGGCATAGAAAGACCATAAACCGATGCTAGTGGAAGCATATGTCAGCGACATTTGTCCTGCAGTTGAATAGCAACGGCTGTATATATATATATATATATATATATATATATATATATATATATATATATATATATATATATATATATATATATATACATATATATATATATTTACAAATATATATATATATATATATATATATATATATATATATATATATATATATATATATATATACATATATATATATATATATATATATATATATATATATATATATATATATATATATATATATATATATATATATATATATATATATGTATGTATATATATATAAACCGATGCTAGTGGAAGCATATGTCAGCGACATTTGTCCTGCAGTTGAATAGCAACGGCTGTATATATATATATATATATATATATATATATATATATATATATATATATATATATATATATATATATATTACATATATATATATATATATATATACATACATATATATATATATATATATATATATATATATATATATATATATATATATATATATATATATATATATATATATATATATGTATGTATATATATATATATATATATATATATATATATATATATATATATATATATATATATATATATATATATATATATATATATATATATAATGGGGCTTGTGACGAATCTGTTATTGTTTAACTGTTTTTTCTCCTTTTTCAAAATAATTATTATCCTCGTCTCTATCCTGTTTTCTTCC
>NC_090736.1:47091064-47096064 GCF_036898095.1 Palaemon carinicauda | reverse complement strand
TTATTATTATTATTATTATTATTATTATTATTATTATTATTATTGTTGTTGTTGTTGTTGTTGTTATAAAACAAGAATGGAATTTTTTGCGAGTCCTAAAATAATTCGGAAGAAAATCTCGGATTTCCAAATGGCTTCAGAAGAAATAGCCATAGACTTAGCATGGAATTCTGAATGCCTACAGAATGGAATCTCAGAACGGTATCGGAAGAAAACTTTCCCGGATTTCCAAATGGCTTCAGAAAAAAATAGCCATAGACTTAGCATGGAATTCTGAATGCCTCCAGAACGGAATCTCAGAACGGTTTCGGAAGAAAACTTTCCCGAATTTCCAAAAGTCTTCAAAGGACATAGCCGTATACTTAACATGGATTTCTGAATGACTACAGAACTGAAATTTCCAGGAGCAGTCCTGAACAACTCCTCCCCAAGCTTCAAATGTCTTCTGTAGACCTGATCTTCATTTTTTCAAACGTAGCCTGCAACACCTCACATGATCTGTATGTAGCTGGCGAAATCTAACCAACGAATTGCGCGTCAATAGGAGTAAGAAGAAATGAGTTGATGACTGGGAGAAGAATTTCACTTAACTCACAGAGATCGCGTTCTGGCGGAATAGAAAGCTGCCGGTAAAAATTACGTGTTACGTCTTCGGAACACCATCAACTACAGATGGTTTTGGTTGCTGCCGAAGTTGCCGATCGTTCGTTTTATATCGCCCGACCTATAGAAAGACACAGGATCTTCCGTTGACAGCTGAGCTTTGAAGATCATAATGTATGCACCTTGAAGGATCCTTTGATTGGGCTTTTGCGACGATGTCTTATTAAAGGAGACTCATGGAAAAAGTACGAGGCTTTGTATCGGTGCAAAAACGGATTGAGGGGAATGAGGATGGAGGCAGAATGGTTCAACTGAACGGTGAGTGACGTGTAGTTCTTCAACAGGAATGTCCAAAAATTCGCCATTGAAGTAAGGATATATCCAGACAACATTGATAAATATATCATGTTGCTCGTCATTTACTTTGGGATGATAGTGTATGCGGAGAAATCGATAGTATTCATCTCTTTACTCATTGCCCAGATAGGTAAAGAATAAAGGCCTTCGATTTCCCTGAGGAATCTGACGAAGTGAGGACTCGCGGCGCTGAAATCTCTTTTGAAATCTAGAAGGACACTGACGAACTAAGGAAAAGAAACAATGAAATCTCGAAAGAAACAGATAATCTAATGAAAGAAGATCTTGAAAACTAGAAGACAGGAGAGAACAGCGAAGAGGATCCTCTAATGCCAGAGGTAAGACACCTAAAAATAGAGAGCCTCTAATGCTAGAAGTAAGGCACCTCGAAAAATAGATTGAAGACCCTCTAATGCTAAAAGTATGGAACCTAGAAATATATGTCAAAGAACTTCTAATGCTAGAAATGTGGGAGCTAAAGAGAGAGGTCAAAGAACTTCTAATGTTAGAGGTGTGGGAGCTATAAAGAGAGGTCAAAGAACTTCTAATAATTGAGGTAATGGAGCTGAAAAGAGGTCAAAGAACTTCTAATGCTAGAGGTGTGGGAGCTAAAAAGAAGTCAAAGAACTTCTAATGTTAGAGGTGTGGGAGCTAAAAAGAGGTCAAAGAACTTCTAATGCTAGAGGTGTGGGAGCTAAAAAAAAGTCAAAGAACTTCTAATGCTAGATGTGTGGGAGCTAAAAAGGGGTCAAGGAACTTCTAATGCTAGAGGTGTGGGAGCTAAAAAGAGGTCAAAGAACTTCTAATGCTAGAGGTGTGGGAGCTAAAAAGAAGTCAAAGAACTTCTAATGCTAGAGGTGTGGGAGCTAAAAAGAGGTCAAAGAACTTCTAATGCTAGAGGTGTGGAAACTAAAAAGAGGTCAAAGAACCTCTAATGCTAGAGGTATGGGAGCTAAAAAGAGGTCAAAGAACGTCTAATGCAAGGGGTGTGGGAGCTAAAAAGAGGTCAAAGAACTTCTAATGCAAGGGGTGTGGGAGCTAAAAAGAGGTCAAAGAACTTCTAATGCAAGGGGTGTGGGAGCTAAAAAGAGGTCAAAGAACTTCTAATGCAAGGGGTGGGGGAGCTAAAAAGAGGTCAAATAACTTATAATGCAAGGGGTGGGGGAGCTAAAATGATGTCAAAGAACTTCTAATGCAAGGGTTGTGGGAGCTAAAAAGAGGTCAAAGAACTTCTAATGTAAGGGGTGTGGGAGCTAAAAAGAGGTCAAAGAACTTCTAATGCAAGGGGGTGGGGGAGCTAAAAAGAGGTTAAAGAACTTCTAATGCAAGGGGTGGGGGATAGATGTCGCCAGCGAGGCTTTGGGGAAGGCGCGGCGGCGTCTGTGTTCTTTCTGATGCGTAAACTTACTCAAATACATGTAAAACAGGGCATTAAATACGTATCATAAATACTAAACTCTTTCTTATTTAGACAGCACAAATGAAATCTTACAAGTTCCAACATGTAACTAAGCACTCCCGAAACACGAGTCAACCTTTTACTTCTGCTTGGAGGATATCCTCGCAAGTAAAAGGTAATCTTTATGAATATGGAAAGAAAGATTTGCTTATACTTCTACCTTTTGCTTCAGAGAATTACCTTGTACTTCTACCTTTTGCTTCAGAGAATTACCTTGTACTTCTACCTTATGCTTACAAGGATATCCTTCATTTTTATGAATACCTCCTAGTCTTTTGACCTTAACTTACATTAATTGGCGTGGATTTTCATATACTCAAATATGAACCAAGATTCAAGTCTCTGTGACAACAATGTCCGAATTTATTGCTGATTACGTGAATGTGAATTGAAAATTTTGCTTGACCGTGACCTTGACCTTCCAAAAGTTAATCATTTCCAGCTTTTCACATAACTGTTAATCTCAGCAAGTTTCATTACAAACGATTAAAATTGTGGCCAGGAAGCTGTTCACAAACAAAGACACACACAAACCACCACATAAATTAAAAACACGCAAACATAACCTCCATCTAACTTCGTTGGCGGAGGTAATAAAAGATCACCGAACATCTTTCTCAACATATGAAAAATTATCTGAATTTCTTATCGAGTAAGTAACCTTTAGAAAATTCTCACTCGAGTTGCTTTTCAACGTGATACGTGACAGGTAACTTGTGCAAATTATCAACGAAACTTTATCTCAATGAGGAATCTGATGAGTAACCCTGCAGAACTTCCTAAAAGGAAAAGTTATCTTGGTGACCGAGAACTAGCTCTGTACCAAAGAAATGAAAGTAATGAAAACATAAAAAAAAGAAAAACTAAAATTCAAAAGAAGCATAACTAAATTTCATTTTACGCTTGATGTCAAGATTTACTTCTGGCAAATAGACGCTGTGCAGGATTTCAACTTCCTCTACATGAAATTTGCATGTCCTAATTTATTATTCTAATATTGATTATTATGGGAATTAAAAATCCACATTTATATACGCTGTATGTATAAGAATCGCGAAAGCTTCTACATTTTTAAAATATGCAACGTATATAATTGTGGATTTTTAATTCCCAACATTAATAGAAAGGGCATGGTGTTTTATTCAAGTTGTTAAATATTACATTAAGAGGTTTAACTTACAGTATTCAACGTGTTGGATAAAGGTTTAATACTCCTGTTTTGGTAATTCAACCTTTCATCGTTACAAATTATTCTCATTAGTTGCAAAATATTTTGTGTAATGTTGGTTCTCGGGAAGAAAGATGTTTATATGATATTTGCAACATTGTACTTTATATTACATATACTGTGCATGCATCACTACATATACTTTCCTGAATTTATAACGTATTCCTCAAATCTCATATTTATCATTGTAAAACTGTAAGCATCCGAAGATTTTTTAAGTTTTTTTTTTTTCATGCAAAGAAATAATTATTATCAAAATTTTGTTATTACTTCATGTTATTTATTTAATTCTCCTGTCATCTGCTCAATTTAAGCTTTTTTTATCGTGATATTATAGAGTAATTTACATTCTTTTAAATTTAATTTTCCATTAATATGTATAACAAAATTGAAGAAGCTTTATTTATACTTCAGAAACTGTTTGTTCCCAGCTTTGAAATGCATTTTGGTAATTTTTAATCCTGAGAATTTCATTCTTTCTTTAAAAATCGGAGGAGAATTTTATCCCTGCTGAGATGGATGGTCACCAGCAACAAATTCTTTGACAAAACCGCTCGAGAGATTGCAAGATCTGCAACATATCTGTCACTCAAACATGACAGCATTAATTTATCTGCGTTACATGGAAGAGCCATGTTTCCTACTCATTTTAAATCTGATATATATGTCTGGATTACTTGTTGAGAGAGAGAGAGAGAGAGAGAGAGAGAGAGAGAGAGAGAGAGAGAGAGAGAGAGAGAGAGAGAGAGAGAGAGAGAGAGCTTTTATATGCTCACCAGTAACGTAAGTTATGAGTTAGATTGGAACTTTCCTTATTATTATTATTTTACTAGCCAAGCTATAACACTAGTTGGAAAAGCAAGATGCTATAAGCATCTCATTCTTAATAGTAAGCAATATGATTTAATCCAAGATTTTTTCGAAAGAATTATTATTCTTGGATGCGTCAAAAAGAAAAATATTTTTAAGATAAGACTCAAATAGTGCAGAATAGATATAAATTAAAATCTTTGGTCTCAGAACCTAACAATGAGATTAATTTTTTTTCTTAAATATAAGACTCAAATAGTGCAAAATATATACAAATTAAAATGATTGATTTAAAATTGTAACAATGACAAAAAAAAAATGCGCTACAAAGGGAAATGTTGGAATATAAAAGTTGTTATTTGCTGATTACTCGGGGCGGACTGTGATGTTACTAATATCAACTCCCACTGCAATGAAACTCTCTCTCTCTCTCTCTCTCTCTCTCTCTCTCTCTCTCTCTCTCTCTCTCTCTCTCTCTCTCGTAAGGCCTTACCTCTCTTAAAAAGTGAAGTTAATGGGAAAAAATATTTTGAGAAAAATCTA
>NC_090736.1:47066064-47083564 GCF_036898095.1 Palaemon carinicauda | reverse complement strand
ATCAACACAACATCGTGTTCAAATAGAAATAAATTTCTACCTCATACTTGGGATCGAACGCTAGCCCCTTCTAATGAAAGGCCAGGTCGAAACCAACCATGCCACGAGAGCCCATAAAAGGAAATCTGAACCTGACACTAATCTAGTTGTCCGAGGATTTACCTGGTGAGACATCAGTCTCTTTACCAGCGAGTTTTACCAGATTTCCCCGGGCCACCACGTGACACAATTGGTAGTAATTCATTCAAATTACCCCTAATGAGTCAATATGGATAAATATCAACACAACATCGTGTTCAAATAGAAATAAATTTCTACCTCATACTTGGGATCGAACGCTAGCCCCTTCTAATGAAAGGCCAGGTCGAAACCAACCATGCCACGAGAGCCCATAAAAGGAAATCTGAACCTGACACTAATCTAGTTGTCCGAGGATTTACCTGGTGAGACATCAGTCTCTTTACCAGCGAGTTTTACCAGATTTCCCCGGGCCACCACGTGACACAATTGGTAGTAATTCATTCAAATTACCCCTAATGAGTCAATATGGATAAATATCAACACAACATCGTGTTCAAATAGAAATAAATTTCTACCTCATACTTGGGATCGAACGCTATATACATATATATATATATATATATATATATATATATATATATATATATATATATATATACGTATATATATATATATATATATATATATATATATATATATATATATATATATATATATATAGATATATATATATATATATATATATATATATATATATATATATATATATATATATATATAGATATATATATATATATATATATATATATATATATATATATATATATATACATATATATATATATATATATATATATATATATATATATATATATATATATATATATGTATATATATATATATATCTATATATATATATATATATATATATGTATATATATATATATATATATATATATATATATATATATATATATATATATATATATAGATATATATATATATATATATATATATATATATATATATATATATGTATATATATATATATATATATATATATATATATATATATATATATATATATATATATATGTATATATATATATATATATATATATATATATATATATATATATATATATATATGTATATTTATGGATAGATAGATACATACATATATATATATATATATATATATATATATGTATATATATATATATATATATATATATATATATATATATATATATATATATATATATATATATATATATATATATATATATGTATATTTATGGATAGATAGATACATACATATATATATATATATATATATATATATATATATATATATATATATGTATATTTATGGATAGATAGATACATACATATATATATATATATATATATATATATATATATATATATATATATATATATATATATATATATATATATACCTCAAGCGTGTATTTATTGTCGAAAATCTTAGCATGTCTATTCCCAAAACCTTCCAGGAGTTAACTAAAATACGTCGATAAAATTTACAATTTTATTATAGAAATAAACTCTGATACAAGACAAACAACATCCTTAAGCATTCACAAGACTTAATGAAAAACAAGGCTGACTCTTGGTAATGTAACACGTGCTCTTCAAGCACAAAGTCCACACCGGACTCATTAACAAACTGAAAATAGTGCCAATTCGAATTCAATAGACAACGAATCACACACCAAATATCCCTATTCTTATTTAACTAAGGATTCAGATCCCCAATCACATGGATCTCTACATTGAACTGCGATATAAAAACTACATGTCTTGCACACAAACTTATACTACAACCAACCTGGTACACGAGGTAGAGAGAAGAGTACAAATTAATAAAGGACTTATCTTTAGGGGGGACGATGAAGCAAAGAGGCCGAGTGAGGCTCAGCAGCTTCGAAGAAAAGTTCGTTTTCCCGCGTTAACTAAAGTTTCCTTAGCAAAGTGGAGGGAAATCTTAGTTTATTTCTTTGCAAGGGGTTTGACAATGCCTTTTTATTTACTACAAGATCGCAAAACAGTTAAGGCTTTTCTTTAAACACAAGGGAAAGCTTACGGCTTCGGCTGAGGGCCAGAATTTGACCATATCCAATGACCTGGAAAGTCATTGACACTAAACACATACATAAGACATTTTTGTCATGTTGCCTCGATTTTACGTTAGATTCATCATTGATATATCATAAACAGACAATTTCCACAACACTCGCTCCTTCCCCACCAGGTGGTTAAGATTTAAGTTCCAATACAGTCGTGTATTAAACCTTAAGTCTTTCGCCCGCAAGATCCCCCAGCCTTGCCCTCATTTGACGAAACGTTCATGAAGTCAAATGGCGGGACTTTCGAATGGCCAGTTCGAAAATTCCCGACAATGACTGAAAAGCCCTTTTTTTTATAATCTCATTTACCACCCAAATTTAATGAATTTTATGTCATTCTATCTATGAATCTAAATATTTTCTTGGTAAATTATATCGGATTTCACAAGACTAATATTGCATTTATATTTCTTAAAGTTAGATATAATTTTCCTATCCAGGGCAAGATCCTATTTGTGGGGAAAGATTCACCTAACCGCGACCCGTAATAACATTGCTCCACACGATTGGATTGATGACACGTGGTTTTGTCCACATGCAGTAGAAATCAATGAAGGTCAACGAGACCCTTTACATGCTGCAATCTCGGAAGAATTTCCGAGCGGCAATAATTTACTAGCCGTGTAGACTGTTAACCCACTCCATTTAAGTTTAACAGCTTACAGACTCTGCGAGCCACTCTGGGAAAATCATCTCGTGTGAAAACATGCCTCTGAACGAGCAGAAATATTTCAGCACGGAAAAAATCCTCTCGTGTGAAAACATGCCTCGTAACGAGCAGAAATATTTTCACGGGGAAAAAATCCTCTAGTTTGAAAACATGTCTCGTAACAAGCAGAAATATTTCCGCACGGAAAAATCCTCGTGTGAAAACATGCCTCTTAACGAGCAGAAGTATTTCCGCACGGAAAAAATCCTCTCGTTTGAAAACATGCCTCGTAACGAGCAGAAATATTTCCGCACGGGAAAAATCCTCGTGTGAAAACATGCCTCTGAACGAGCAGAAATATTTCCGCACAGAAAAAATCCTCTTGTGTGAGAACATGCCTCTTAATGAGCGGAAATATGTCAGCACGGAAAAAATCCTCTCGTTTGAAAACATGCCTCTTAATGAGCGGAAATATTTCTGCACGGAAAAAATCCTCTCGTTTGAAAACATGCCTGGTAACGAGAAGAAATATTCCCGCTCGGAAAAAATCCTCTCAGGTGAAAACGTGCCTCTTAATGAGCAGAAATATTTCCGCATGAAAAAAATCCTCTCGTGTGAAAACCTGCCTCGTAATGAGCAGAAATATTTCCGCATGGAAAAAATCCTCTCAGGTGAAAACGTGCCTCTTAATGAGCAGAAATATTTCCGCATGAAAAAAATCCTCTCGTGTGAAAACATGCCTCGTAATGAGCAGAAATATTTCCGCATGGAAAAAATCCTCTCAGGTGGAAACATGCCTCTTAATGAGCAGAAATATTTCCGCACGAAAAAAATCCTCTCGTGTGAAAACATGCCTCGTAATGAGCAGAAATATTTCTGCACAGAAAAAATCTTCTCGTTTGAAAACATGCCTCTTAATGAGCAGAAATATTTCCCCGCGGAAAAAATCCTCTCGTTTGAAAAGATGCCTCTTAATGAGCAGAAATATTTCTGCACAGAAAAAATCTTCTCGTTTGAAAACATGTCTCGTAACCAGCAGAAATATTTCTGCACGGAAAAAATCCTCTTGTGTGAAAACATGCCTCTTAATGAGCAGAAATATTTCTGCACGGAAAAAATCCTCTCGTTTGAAAAGATGCCTCTTAATGAGCAGAAATATTTCTGCACAGAAAAAATCTTCTCGTTTGAAAACATGCCTCTGAACGAGCAGAAATATTTCCGCACGGAAAAAATCCTCTCGTGTGAAAACAAGCCTCGTAACGAGCAGAAATATTTCCGGGCAGAAAAAATCCTCTCGTTTGAAAACATGTTTCGTAACGAGCAGAAATATTTCCGCACGGGAAAAATCCTTGTGTAAAAACATGCCTCTTAACAAGCAGAAGTATTTCCGCACAGAAAAAATCCTCTCGTTTGAAAACATGCCTCGTAACGAGCAGAAATATTTCCACACGGGAAAAATCCTCGTGTGAAAACATGCCTCTGAACGAGCAGAAATATTTCCGCACAGAAAAAATCCTTTTGTGTGAGAACATACGTCTGAACGAGGAGAAATATTTCCGCACGGAAAAAATCCTATCGTGTGAAAACATGCCTCTTAATGAGCAGAAATATTTCTGCACGGAAAAAATCCTCTCGTTTGAATACATGCCTCGTAGCGAGCAGAAATATTTCTGCACGGAAAAAATCCTCTCGTTTGAATACATGCCTCATAGCGAGCAGAAATATTTCTGCACGGAAAAAATCCTCTCATGTGAATACATGCCTCGTAGCGAGCAGAAATATTTCCCCATGGAAAAAAATCCTCTCGGTTGAGAACATGCCTATCAACGAGCAGAAGAATTTCGGCACGGGAAAAAATCCTCTGGTGTGAAGCAGGCCTAAAAGAAGAAACGTGAAACTCTCTGACGGAATTCCGACAAGAGGAAAAATAGTCCAAATCTTTTGTGGTAATCATCATGAATAACCAAACTTAGCTCGTCTAAGGAATCCATCCCAATACATAAACAAGTAATGGCTTCGATACGGCGAACGTTTGAATGAATCCATTTATTAAAAATGGTTTTATTTGAGACGCAAAACTTTTGTATTGATTTTAATTTTCATTACACGTTTCTGCCCTAAGTATTTCAAAAGTCATCAAATTTGGAAAAGGTAACTGTAATTTCCATTTAAAAGAAATTGAAAAAGGAATAATAATCTTGAGCGTTCTTTAAATATATATATATATATATATATATATATATATATATATATATATATATATATATATATATATATATATATATATATATCTTTTTTCATCTTCATAATATTTATAGCACAGAAATCTCTTTATGGAAATTGCTTTTGTATATTGTAATCTAAGGTAAAATTATATAAAAATATGTGATATATCCAATTTAATATGCTTTTATAAATAATCTAATAAGATTATATATTTTTCCTAAGAGAAGTTAGTTCACCAAACACTCAGCTGGACTCCACAAGGCATTAGAAGATTTGTAAGATAAAGCCTACATAGCTGAGGACTATGAAGCCTGAAATAGGAGGTGGTGAATGGAGAAGTATTGATTTAAAATATCAAGATAGACACGACTGGCGAAATCTAACCAAGGCCCATTGCGTCAATAGGCGTAGGAGATGATGAATAACAATTTTCTAACACCTATCCTACAATTAAAATTCACAATTAAAATGAAATGGCTGAATAAAATTACCAAAAACGTCTTAAAAAAAACATTGAAATAGTATTTCATAACATATTTTTTTTCTAACTACGGTATCTGAAACAAGACTTTCAAGGACGGAAACAACGTAATTAATCTACGTCGGTCTGTTAATCACTTTAGATCCCGTTCCATATGCCATTATCTATGAACCATCTGTTGGGAGGAAGACGTATTTCAATCATGTAGTAATTTAATATTCATGAATTATCATCTGGCTCCAATAAAGCTACCAGGTATCGCTTGAATCTCGAATGAAATGCCAAATCTCTTGGATGGATACAATAATAATAATAATAATAATAATAATAATAATAATAATAATAATAATAATAATAATAATAATAATAATAATAATAATAAAGTTCCTGCCAAAAAATACTTGAATACATTCGTTGCATGAGTTTTCTTTGAGAATAAATAGTTATTTTTCAGTATCATTCCGATATTTCCACATCACACTGTGCTTTAAGTGCTTAAACGAATGGCAAATTGCCTTATTTTGCTGGCTTATGCTACAGCACAATTTGAAACTGGTCTCATGTAATGGTAAGTCGACACCAATGTGGCAAGGTAGAAATAAGTTTGTCTTCCTATGTAGCACTGCATTACCTTATAAGAATTAACCTGCAAGGGAAACCAGGAATTAGACTGAAAAGGTCAGCAGCTTTTGGATTTCAGAATAGTCTCCTACAAAATTCAGTCAAGCACAGAAATGGAGCAGCATCTAATTTCTTTGTTTATTTAGTAACGTTTCCTGGAAAAAATGGACGAATAAATATTCATTATTTTATTTTAGATGGGTACAAACATTCTTCTTGCACTGACGCTTGTTTTGCCATAATATAATGCATCAAATTACATTATTCTTGCACCAAGGTATTCTTAAAGAATATCAAGTACAGAAAATGCATAATTCATTCGCATGGTTTAAAGCGTCAGGAAAGAACAATGGAAGAACTTTATTTTCGTAGAATACGAATTTATCTTAGCTAAATATGGTATTCTTTTTCTTTCGAGCGAACGAATAACTCTCCTCAAAATCTAGAGGATCACTTTAGCCTGTTGAATGATTTAATTGTTTCATTATTTTGCTAAAATATTCATTTGGTTTCTTTAGGTTTCGTTATCTTTTGTGTCTCAACATCTCCAACTCTTGTTATCATCATTAGTCTATTT
Source organism: Palaemon carinicauda (assembly GCF_036898095.1). Lineage (NCBI taxonomy): Eukaryota > Metazoa > Arthropoda > Malacostraca > Decapoda > Palaemonidae > Palaemon > Palaemon carinicauda. The sequence continues at coordinate 47,076,836 of NC_090736.1, read as the reverse complement.
TGAGCGTATTACATTCATTTACCAGTGCAAAAAAACTGTATTCTATTTTTTGGTTTATCTATACCTTGCAATATTGGATATCTTCTTAACATAAAATAAAAAAAAACTTGTATTTTACTTTTTGGTTTATCTATACGTTGTAATATTTTTCTCTTAAAAATCTAGTCCATTCTCAAAATTTACTGAAAAGAACTTATATGAAAGAAATTAAAAAAACATTGTTGCTTTATCAAAATATTTAACTTAAAAGGTTCGAAAAATAAACCGGGTAATTAAAAGGGAGAAGTTCTCCTCATATTAAAATCTCACTTCCCTAAAATAAAAATAAAAATGTGCAATAAAGTGCTCAACATTGTATTACTCGGTATTCATCCTGACTTCTAGCACTGGCGTTTATGCCAACACTTTATTGCAGGAAAACATGGAGTATAAAAAGAAATAAGTTGTTTTTTCGTCCATCGATAGTTAGAAGGAATATTAATTTCTTATGTTATGGCTACAACTCCCAGACAATTGCAGAAGACATTCAGATTGGATGCGTATAAATATTCGTATTAAATGGCCTTGAATTATAAGCCATGTAAGAAATTTTAATGACAAATAGAGTTCATAAGAATAATAATAGTTAGATAAGCTATGCTACACAACAACAGGAAAACGCCGCATATATTAACAATCACGAAAAAACACAAATATAAATAAGTATGTATGATTGCATATACTTATGTTTGTATACACACATTATATATATAAGTATATATATAAATACAAATATACATACATACATACATACATATATATATATATATATATATATATATATATATATATATATATATATATATATATATATAAATCTCTCTCTCTCTCTCTCTCTCTCTCTCTCTCTCTCTCTCTCTCTCTCTCTCTCTCTCTCTCTCTCTCTATATATATATATATATATATATATATATATATATATATATGTATATATATACATATATATATATATATATATATATATATATATATATATATATATATATATATATATATAAGTATATATGTATATATATATATATATATATATATATATATATATATACATATATGTATATATATATATATATATATATATACATATATGTATATATATATATATATATATATATATATATATATATATATATATATATATATATATATATATATATATCCTGGGGAAACACAGTACATATATCCATTAACAATCTCTTGAGAGTCATCCATAACCCTTATTTGTGTGTGTGTCTTTGTGTGTGTGTGTGTGTGTGTGTGTAATAGTTCTCATATTCCATCTCAGGGATATGCATAAAGATAAATATAATGCGGCTTTTAAAATAAAGGGTGCCAATCAGCAGAATATTAATCTTCCAGTGGGCAAAATTAGGACCCATATTGTTCAAAAGGTTATATTTTGAATTGGAAAATTCATTCACACTGTTGTTGGTGGGTGTTATTTGACTTTTATTGGAGCTGTTTTTTAGATATTGACAGAACCAACTGACAAACTGTAATGTTTTTCATTCAATTCTGAAATTTATTATATTATAACACTATAAGTTTATTATAAAGCTGTGGTTTCTCATCTGCAAATTAAAAACATTACCAAGTAATCACAAAATTATGCACGGCTTGCCAAATCCACACGAGCCTGCCATTTTCTTTTTATTTGATTGTGAGTTAAGAGAAGAAGCAAAGGGTCAACAAGCCTGTTAAGAAGTGCGGTCCCATTCACCGCAGGGGAAAATTGGGAGCCCTGTTGTTGAAAGAGGGTCTTTGGGACCGCGTATATCATAAGTTCATAAATAAATATACCATTAAATATTTTACATTAACTACTCTGTTCTTTGTTTTAATTCAGTTTTCTTTGGAGAACATTAAGGATTCGGATAGACAACATGCAAACCACTATTGACCTTTGCAAAAACAAATAGAATTTTTTCGCGTTACGAAGTATAGCGAAAAATAATTGTCCTAACGACATGTAAGCAGATCTTAAGTGTCTTGTTACTTAAGTTCAGTTGTTATGTAGGCAGTGGCCAATGAGAATTTAGTGTTGGGTGAAACGTATTCGATGTTTGAAGAGGTATTTAGTAAGTGGTCACTTTCTAGCGCACGCTAGCCCGAGCAAGTCGAATTTATTAGCCAGGACGCCAGGCAGGGTCAAATACAGCTTCAGATGTGAATAGTGTTTTCACGCTAGCAATCAGAAGGCTGAAACCGTTTCAAGAAGTGATGGACAATCTATTATCCGAGTTCCAGCAGAATATTCAACAAGTATCCGCACCTCATTAAAGTATGATGGAAAACCATTTGAATGAGCATCGCGTTATTTTGAGGAAACTGATACGAAAATGTTAGCATTAGATGCGATTGTTTATCAACTTGGAGGACAAGGAACATCTAAAACGGCTGCAGAAACGAATTAGTACGCAAAGAGCAGCATCGCCGAAAGTGTCAAGCTAGTTAAAGATCGAGGGAAAGTGTGGATTCATATCAACTTTGATGGAAGAGGTCTAGAGCTCAATAAAGGCCGAGAAGGGACATTGGAGCCGGGAATGTACCAAGAAAGACGTCGAAAAGATAAGTGAAAATATAGCTGTTTTTATTTTGTATACTTAGCAGTTGGTACAAGGAAATTGGAACATTGTGTTTATTCTATTTTATTGTTTTTAATCGCCTGTTGGTTGTTGTTATTCACAATACATTGAACATAATTAGATTGGGTCCGGTAAGATAGTCATTGACGTCTAAAAGGGCAATCACAAAATTCCATTTCAAAACCGTTACTATAGTTGTTGGATTGGGTAACAATAGGTCAGAAAGGGACGAATCAGAATTTATTAAAAGAGAATGGGTGACACTGGTATCAGAGAAACCTAAGAAATAATTCCTTTGACGGTGACCAAGAATGGAAATGGTAAGCAAAGGCTGGTTTTTTATTCAAACTTTTTAAGGATTTAATCAGTCTAGTCTGCTTATCGCATAGAAATATATTAAAACGTTGCCAATATCTTTCTCATTGGGGAAAAATTTAAAAAGTTTTTATAATGGATTATCTTTAGATATTTTTGTAAGCGGCGGTACATCTTTACTAAAGTTCTTAAGTCTGTTATCGATATTGGAGATCTAAGGAAGTGAAGATTGAAGTATTTTTAGATGATGGCATAGCTGCGGATGGTTGTTTTGAAGGGGCATTGGATGCTAGTTATTTACTTTAAAAGCTTCAAGATTTGGATTTATTTACAAGAAAGTATAATTGGTTTTCAGACTCTTAAATTGTATTTGGAAAGGTTTACAGTGGACGAATACTGAAGGCAAATTTCGTAACTACAGTATTAGGATAAACTATGTCGTTAAAGACCTGGTTTAGATGCCAAACCTTCTGAATTAACAAAAACTTTTTTTAACGAATATCTTTTGGACAGAATTGTCTGTTACATAATTTCCACGAAATTTGTCGTGAGAGGTATTGTAAAAATGAAAACGGCAAAGTATTTCTGTATTTTTACATATTGAGCAAAGCTAGTTGAGAACTTAATGGAGAAATATCAGATGCTCTACTTGAGATCACGTTTTGACGCAGAAATTCATTCTTTTTATTTTGGTCGTTACTTTAACTATATACTTGCATCAGACTTATTTAACCTATTACTTCATTGTGATGCCTAAGATGTAAGCAGTTTATCACTATATTGTGACGCCTAAGATGTAGGCAGTTTATCACTATATTGTGACGCCTAAGGTGTAGGCAGTTTATCACTATATTGTGACGCCTAAGGTGTAGGCAGTTTATCACTATATCGTGACGCCTAATGTGTAGGCAGTTTATCACTATATTGTGACGCCTAAGTTGTAGGCAGTTTATCACTATATTGTGACGCCTCAGATGTAGGCAGCTTAGCACTATATTGTGACGCCTCGGATGTAGGCAGTTTAGCACTATATTGTGACGCCTCAGATGTAGGCAGTTTAGCAATATATTGTGACGCCTAAGATTTAGGCAGTTTATTACTATATTGTGACGCATCAGATGTAGGCAATTTATCACATTGCGAAGCCTCGGATGTAGGCAATCGTATCAATATATTGCGACGCCTCATAAGAAATTTACCGCTATATTGCGACGCTTCAGACATAGGAAATTTACCGCTATATTGTGACTCCTCAGATTTAATAGTTATATTGTGACGCCTCTGGTGTTGGGAAATTTATAATTTGTGACACCTCAGTAGTAGGTTTGGAGTAATTTTTTAGTTTTTAGGGATGAATACAGCTATTTTTTTTTTAATCATAAAAAGTGTGGTTGGAAACTGGACAGCAAATGAATCTTAAAAATTAAACATGAAGGAGCAGGAGGCAGTCGACAGAATTCTGTAAAGTACTTTGACAATGTTTGAACGTTGTTCCAGATAACAAAAAATTTTCGATTTTAATGCAAGTAGGTAGCAAAAAGCCAGATTTAGAAATCATAGAAAACCAAAGAATTTAAACTTGTACTGAATACACTGTTCAGGTCATCAATGTATGTTAGCCCAGAAAGAGTACAAAAGAGCGGATTTTTTGAAGTGTTGTCAACTAACATGGATGAATGGTAAATTCTTGCTTACATTTTTCAGTGTTATGGACTTGTGAGAGTTATTCCTTCTTTCGACTGTTTTGCCACTTTTAAAAATATGTTGAGGTTTTTAATCTCTAATATTGGTGTCCCGGTACAGAGGGAATTGATGTTTTAACTTGAGGTTTGGTGCTCTATACCGAAGGTTATTATTAAAATGGAGGTAAAAATTCTTCACTTAAGTAGAATATTCCAGAGTGAAAGTCCTCTCCATCTTGACTTTTGATATTATCGAGGGAAACTTTATTGTTGAACTTTGAGTGTTTACGTAACAAAAGGTTTATTACACACGGCAAAGATAAAAAAATAAAAAAAAAAGAAAAAAAGGAAATTTTTCGCTGGATATTAACTTTGATATAGAAGGTAAAGTTTTTTGAAATTATAAGCATATATGTACAATGTTTTATTTTTGGAATCTGCTTTCCAGGATCGTGAATGCAATGAAATGCCAACAGTCTTCTTTGACGGTGGCATCTAATTTGTACAGGAAATTGGGGGACCTCAGTTGTCATTGGCATCTTCTATCATCGAGGAATGACAGCACCGACAAGGCCAACAAACTTGTTTCAACAAAGAGAAACTTACAATAATGGTCACGAGCAAAGCGAAATGCCATTGTATGTTGCTTTATTTATCACGCTTTTATTAGATTCCGGTGCTTTACTAATCTCCAGTAATCAAGCCATTTATGCCATAATGCGCATGTATGAAATGAGGGGTTACATAGATGCAATGGAAGATTCACTTGTTAAATCTTTGCAAGCACCTGTGAAACATTAAGCTGGTAGATCGGTGCATACAAAGGATCTTTTTGATAATCAGGTGTTGCAGAATCTGTGCGGTTTATATTTTCCTATATTGAAAAACTTCTTTATTATTTTGATAGATCATTAAAGTTTTCTTATCTGAGATTTGGGGAATTAAGTTTATTGTAATTTGAAGATTTCTTAGTTGAAAAGAAAAAAAAAATTAAAAATCACCAATACTGTGAAGTTTTTGATATCGAAGTTGTCACAAATGCTTTTCCATATTTGATGTATTTTGCATGATACAGAGGAAGCTGGAATGATTTTGTCCTTTGATCGATTTATCTTTAAGAAGTTTTTTAAAAGCTCCTGTAATGTAACCAAACAGAATTTTTTGTTAAAACTGTGGCTACAAGTTCAAACATTGCAAACGATAACGTCAATGATAGGTGTATTCATAGACATGAGTGTTGGTAGTCTGTTCCAAGTAAACATGTTTGTCAAAGGCTTCAAAAAGAGGTTAAATGTGTAAATCATTCAATCGGAACATTTATTTCTTTCTCTCCATTTCTTTCTTTCCTTCTCTCCCTTTGTTTGGTATTATCTAGGGTCAACCGGCACGGTGCGCTATAATGCAATTTAATGTTTTATTATGTTTATACCTGGGGAGAAGCGGAGTGAAGTGAGGACTAGAATTTTTTCGCGTTACGAAGTATAGCGAAAAATAATTGTCCTAACGACATGTAAGCAGATCTTAAGTGTCTTGTTACTTAAGTTCAGTTGTTATGTAGGCAGTGGCCAATGAGAATTTAGTGTTGGGTGAAACGTATTCGATGTTTGAAGAGGTATTTAGTAAGTGGTCACTTTCTAGCGCACGCTAGCCCGAGCAAGTCGAATTTATTATTAATATTTTTATCATTATTATTTATTAGTAGTACAAGAGTGAGGTCCCACCACTCAAATTTGGCTTACTCTGCATTATTGCCGTGGATACACAGGTTTCCATAGTTTTTTCAAAACTTGAGATTTTGTTTTTTATCTATGGTTTTTCCTGGGCGGCAGAGGAGGCTTTTATGTTAATTTGAAAGTTTGTTCATTTCGTTTTAAATATGCACTGCTATATCTGTACAGAAGTTTGTAGAAGTTATTAGAATATGTGATGTTACATCTATATTGTTTTCTAAAAGTATGATTCATTGGAAAAATAAACCTGGCGTCAACCGGCACGGTGCGCTATAATGGGTCAACCGGCACGGTGCGCTATAATGCAATTTAATGTTTTATTATGTTTATACCTGGGGAGAAGCGGAGTGAAGTGAGGACCAAATAATTATCGCAACACAGATTAGACTACCTTACGATGCAAAGCCATTTCAGTCTGATCTCATTAACATGAGAGGATTACGTTATCCAATTGCAGTGGAGAGAGAGAGAGAGAGAGAGAGAGAGAGAGAGAGAGAGAGAGAGAGAGAGAGAGAGAGCATAGTGCCGTAATAGAAAGGATAGGAGTAGCAAAGGAAAAGACTGGAAATACTGACTAAATTTCCCACTAGAACCAGATTATATAAACCTTAAATTATGTTGTTCTTTATATTGATATTAACAAACCCATAAGATATAGTTGAAAGAGAAAATAATGTCTTAAAACATACAATAATTAAAATGAAGTTAGATCTTCTGTACACCCAATTTAAAACGTATATCTAGTATATATCTGACAAGATTCACAAAAAAATTATAGTCTCTCTCTCTCTCTCTCTCTCTCTCTCTCTCTCTCTCTCTCTCTCTCTCTCTCTCTCTCTCTCTCTGCCGGATTTCGCTTGTTGGGTACCTGGGACACATAAAATTTTGGGGTCCATCTTTCTTTCTCTACTATCATGGACTAAATGGGCACCATGCAAGGATAGTATTCAACAATACTGCCTAGTATTATTCAAATCGAACCAGCAATCTCTTAGGGTTCTATGCACAGGAACAAATATTTTAAGAAACATGATAAAAAACTATTTATTTTTGGGGGGAGCAGGGCTAATTTGGCAAATACTGAAATTTTGAAAAACAGACTTCACGCGCACTATGTTAAAATAGTAACCAATTAAACGATATCGCATGATCCAAGTACACCTAACAATATCTGATTTTGTATCGATGTTATGCAAACCCACAGATATATTTGAACCGAAAATAATATCTTAAATATATATCATAATTAAATTAAAGTTACTATAACATCAATTTAAAAAAAAAAATACCTTCGGTAAACATCTGACAAAGACTCGAGCATTCTTAATCTCAAAGTAATATAGTAACACCTGACTTTGCAATCACTAGATGTTAAGAAAAAATGGAGAACGACTCGCGTGGAATATTTCGTTATTTAGAGACGTTGAAACTTCTTCCATGAAATGCATATTATTTTCCGCCTCATTTCGGTAATGAGAGAGACGGGTCTTAATTACATTTTATTGCACTCCTCATAAATCCTCATCAAATCCTCATTCTGACTAATGACACCCCAAGTTGGCTCTTGTGTTTCGTGTTTCGAATGACGCTTTCATCGAGTGGGACTCTTTCTCATTTCTCCGACAAAAGGGGTTTCTTCATCAGTATTTTTTGTACCAGGAAAAATATGAAAAAGAATTAAGATAATTGCTTATTAAAATAACAAGCATATGAAGGCTGAGAAATGAAGTCTATTGGCCGTAGAGTTCAGACAACTGCTTATTATAACGACAAGTAGACGAAGGTTGAAAAGTCAAGTTTATTGGCCGTATAATTCAGATAATTGCTAATTAAAATGAAGTGTAAAAAGATCGAGAAATCAAGTCTATTGGCCTACAGCTAAACAGCTTCAAATACTATTTAATTCTACTATGATTTGATAAGTCTGCGATAATTAATAAGTTGAGATATTGTAATAGATCAGAGTATTCTGTTTCATTGATTTTACAAAAAATTTTACATTTAAAAGGTTAACAATAACAGATATACTTGAATAACATGTTGATAAAAAAAAAAAAAAAAAAAAAAAAAAAACTCACGTTAAATAATTTGATCAATATGTAATTCATCAAGTTATATAGAAGACAGCAAACCTCCACCACGGCTAGACAATTTGGGGCAACCATTTCCACCCCGCCCCCCTCCCCCTATGATAACAAAAATATCTCTTCCCTTGAACCTAAAATCTAATCACTTGTTGCCAATAACGAACCTCTTCTACCATTGGTAAGATTTTCGTAGGACTTTAGAGTTTGCGTAATCTTGCTAACTGATAAGTATGAAGTTAAAACAAAAGGATAATTAAACAGATATGATGACAAATAAAAGCAAAGTACTTAATATACTAGATCCTTAACTTTTAAAACAAGCAATAACATTGAATATTACGAAGATCTTGGCTCATGTCCAAACACTTTCAGACTGAGATGTAGTTAATATTAATTGTACTAGTTTATTTTATTAATTATCTATAATTAGAAAAGTAAAACATACAAAGAAGAAACCAACATCGCAAACATACACATTTACACCATTTCCCAGCTCTCTTGAATATAATAAAAACGACTTTATGGAGTCATCATCATCATTATCATCATCATCATCATCATCTCCTCCGACGAATATTAACGCAAAGGGCCTCGGTTAGATTTCACGAGTCGTCGTCTACCTTGAGCTTTTAAATCAATGCTTCTCCGTTCATCATTTCCTACTTCACGTTTCATACTCCTCAACCATGTAGACCTGGGTGTTCCAACTCTTACAGTGCCTTCTGGAGCCTAATTAAATGTTTGGTGAACTAATCTCTCTTGGGGAGTGCGAAGAGCATGACCAAACCATCTCCATCTACCCCTCACCCTGAGCTCAGAAAACTATTTTTTTCTAATTCGTAAATGTAAGATATTTACATATCAAAACCTTCGTAAATGTGAAAATCATGATACAGATGAAACATATCGTAATAATGCAATTTATCACAATGCTTCTAATTCTACGCCTTGACCAATTTTATATTTAGATGACTTATTTTTTCAGAAATCGTTTAAGATATTTCAAAAAATGGTAAAATATTGTACCAGGAAATAGAATGATATTCCTTGAACAGGCTTATGAATAATACTTCCTTTAAGTATTCAACGCTAATAAAAATAAATTAAATATATATATATATATATATATATATATATATATATATATATATATATATATATATATATATGTGTGTGTGTGTGTGTGTGTGTATGTATGTATATCAATATGGCCTTTCGGCGATATGATACCAATATTGCCTATTTGTTTTTAGAACTTTATAGCTTTATACGACCGGAATATATTTGCAGAGAAATTATTATACAAATAAAAAAGCAAATGAAAATAATTTGTTTAATATGAATGCCGTTAATATTAATCTAATGCATATCTTGATCCATTTGCCGTAACTTATTATTTATTGTATTGTTTAATCGTAAATATTTATTGTTGACACTGAAGGAAAAATAAATATTGATATGATTATAAAATAAGGAATCTCTTCGCTTTTGGAAACAATACTTAAATGAAATCAAGATATCTTGAGACCAAAATCCAGGTAAGATTAATCTCAGAAAAAAATTGAAATAATTAAGAAAAAAAAAAGGGGTGGGGCTTGAAATACATAGCCTCATAAACGAAAATGGCCAGTAATGCAATTAGCAACTCTCTTCGCAGGAGATATAATTAGAGAGATAAAACTCCGCGGGACGAAAATCCCTCCTTCAGGGTTCAGACAAATTGAGGCTTCATTTTCCTCTTAGAAGAATATGGCTTTAAACTTCTCGATTAAAACTTCCTCAGTCTCCCTTAATTAGCTTCATTCTCATTTCCACAACTGAAAGATGGTCCCTGATTCTATTCTATTGTGACCTGAAATAGATTCTATTTTGTCATTCAGAGGAGATTTTCATTAAATACTATTAAAATCCTTTTTTGAGTTCTTTATGACTAAAGTCGAATCAGTTTTGATCCTTTTAAATCTTTTCTTTTTTAAAAAACGGGAATCATCTAATTATTTTGCTTGGTATTGTTTGTGTGAAACTATATAATCTGGCTCTGGTACTGTTACAGTAATACGCGAAAAGTAATGCTTACATAATCTCTCCAAAATTGTTCCTAATATACATTATTTACCAAAAAACCAGTCTTAGCGACTTGTGGTTTTTAATTCTTTATAATATTACCCGATTAAAATAAATGAGGAAAACTTCTTTGATGAATTAGGGAACAACACACAAATCCTTCAAGGAATTAAGTGACTTGAATAGTTCGCGATGAAGACCTTGTTAAAAGAAAAAAGGTACCTTACGGTTTAAATATTCTAAAATAGTCTCATTAAACTCTGATTGTAAATA
>NC_090736.1:47038564-47063564 GCF_036898095.1 Palaemon carinicauda | reverse complement strand
AGCGGGGCTGGAAATAGAGAGTAAATTCGACCAAACAGTCCCTTTCCGCTACACGAAGTTATGACGGCACTTTCGTTTCACCACAATTGTGGAGACCGCTCAGTTAGCTGTGCACCGGTACGTGCTTCCATGTGTTCTTGAGTTCTCTTCAGAGTAACTGCTCCGTGGCTTCCAACCACTAGTTAACTTTGTAATAAATTGCTTCCATGATTCAAGTTTAAGCGTACACGCGTGTGGAATTCTACGTCTGCTGATTCATAACAAGAGAGGTGTAGAAATGTCGTGCGCATATTTTCGTTTTTAGGAGACTTCCTATCTGAAAATAGCTACCAATATTTTTGTTCATTGCTTGACTTTGTCCATCTTCGCTTAAGTAATCGCTTCAAGACATAAGCTGTCTGATGAAGTTCTAACAATGAGAGGGGAAGCAGGTTAATTCTCAGACATTATTAGTTTAACTGTATACTTTCATTCATATAAAGGCAGTATAGTAGATTTTGGAGTTTATGACCTGTTTTCTGTATCTGAATTGACAACTCTCAGATTTGATTTAGTCAGGGATCTTTCATTGACGTCATTATATTATATGTCCACTTAATAAAGGTTTAGATAGAAAAACTTTGAACGTATCTTAATAATTTGTTAGGTAACCTTCCCCAAAATGTTTTAAAGCTTAGTACTGATTATTACATGAAGATAATTAAAGTCACATTAACCTATATATCGGTAATTGGAAACTTTAAATTAAAGTTGGCATTTCAATAACACATATTCATTTTTAGTGTATTAAACACAAGACATGAACATGATTATCCCAAATAATTAATCATGATAAAAATGGAAGTACTACTGAGGTTGAAACATCTATTATTATTGATATTACTTGCTAAACTCCAACCATAGCTGGAAAAGCAGGATGCTATAAGCCCAGAGGTCCTAACAGGGAAAATAGCCCAGTGAGGAAAGGAAACACGGAAAAATTAGATATTTTAGGAACAGTAACAATATTGAAATAAACATTTCCTATATAAACTATAAAAACTTTAACAAAACACTAGGAAGAGAAATAAGTTAGAATAGCGTGCCTGAGTGTACCCTCAAGCAAGACAGTGGAAAACCATGGTACAGAGGCTATGGCACTACCCAAGACTAGAGAACAATGGTTTGATTTTGGAGTGTCCTTCTAGAAGAGCAGCTTACAATAGCTAAACAGTCTCTCCTACCCTTACCAAGAGGAAAGTGGCTACTGAACAATTACATGGCAGTAGTTAACCGCTTGGGTGAAGAAGAATTGTTTGGTAATCTCAGTGTTGTCCAGTGTATGAGAACAGAGATGTGTAAAGAATAGGCCAGACTATTTGGTGTATATGTAGGCATAGGAAAAATGAACTGTAACTAGACAGAAAAGGATCCAATATAGTACTGTCTGGCCATTTAAAGGACACTATAACTCCCTAGCGGTAGTATCTCAACGGGTGGCTGGTGCCCTGACCAACCTGCTACTGAAAAGAAGTTGAAATAAAGCAATAAATCAGACAGACGAGCAGAAAAGAAGAGACCGAAACACGGGATTAATGGGACCATGTAACGCAATTTCTTCATTATGACGGGCTCGAATAAAATCCATCGGACACTCCATAATCAAACTTTGTTCTCTAGTCTTGGGCAGGGCCATAGCTTCTGTATCATGGTCTTCCACTGTCTTAGGGTAGAGTTTTCTTGTTTGAGGATACACTCGGTCACACTATTTTATCTTATTTTTTCTCCTCTTGTTTTCTTCAAGTTTTCATAGTTTATATACTAAAGATCTATCTTAATGTTACGGTTCTCAAAATATTGTTTCCTCACTGGGCTATTTTCCTTGTTGGACCCATTGGGCTTGTAGCATCCTGCTTTTCCAACTAGAGTTGTAGCTTAGATTACAATAATAATAATAATAATGATAATAATAATAATAATAATGTCAGTACGCTCTCAAATAATCATTTTAGACATCTATATTGCGAGGTAAAAGACCGAGCATGTAAGCTGGATCCTTATATCCCTCCTCTTTCTAAAGTATGCAGCCTTGAGCAACATCTGTTTTGAGAGATGGTGTTTCATATCATAGATGCTCCTAATGAATCTTAATAAATATTTTTGTTGTTAGTTCTATTCTGAGAGGCCCTCTCTCTTCCTATGTCATAAAGACATTATGGGTGGCTATGAATGTTCTTCACGTTCTCTCTCCTTTCATCTTATTTCCTGTTCTCATTGCTGATTTTCGCAGTTTTTTAATGTTTTTTTATATTACCGTCAGTTAATTTGCACATGTTAATATCCCATTTTTTTTCTTAGTAAACAGTTGTTCTTTATCAGAGTCGATATTAAAAAGTGAAAGTGATATTGAGTCTTAACGTTCTCAGCTCTATTCTACTCCCCCATGCTTTTCTTTTTATTTATCTCTTTTTATTTTATAATTTCCTCATGTTTTAATCAGCTGTCAGCTCGTAATCCCATTCCTCAAGTGTTCTACACACATTAGTCCTTTTTCACCCCAGCTGATATGAAATGCTGCGTTCAATGTCCCTCGACCTTTTTCCTCTTATAAAACATCTTCTATTCCTATATTTGTATTTTATGATCATTTGTTTTTCTATTCTCTCCTGTTCGTTTTTTTTTTTTTTTTTTTTTGTATAAAGGCTTTATCAAAGCAACGTCTTATTCATCTTCAAAAAGTCTTTCTAACCGACTTTGTCTTCTCATGAGATTTATTTCAACTACTTGTGGATGATTTGTTTTCAAGAAAGAATTTCGCGTATGTTTCAATATTTGAAACATTCAATAAAAGTCTTATGACAAAATGAAAACAAGAATCTGTTTTAATACCAAGCGAAGCTGGGAAGTCTATTGCAGTATTAATCTGTGTTTATAAGAAATTAAACTGTAATATTTTCAAAATCAAATCTTATATCTTATATTTCTATTTTTGCAAGCCTTATCCATGTTCTCCAATGACGGCCCTCTGGAATATTTTATTCATGAAATGTGATATTGTAATTACACTTCCATTATGTCAAGCATATTATAAGAATCTAAATGCAAGGATTTAGAGCTGCATTGATGAAAGAACGTTACTAGGTAAAACACGATTTCCTGAAAGATATGAGAGATTATTATTACACAAGTAGTTGATAGATCTGGTGAATTATTCTTATAACTAGTGTACGCGACCTGTCAAGAAAGACAGCTAAATATTTACATAGATATGCACACACATGCACAAAATATACCCTTCGGAGTAAACCCATCTCCCCCTACCAGGGGAATGGAGAAAGACCAAGTAGTTTTATGCCTGGCATTACCGCTGAGCATGACTGGAAGTATATATTTATATATATATATATATATATATATATATATATATATATATATATATATATATATATATATATATATATATATATATATATATATATATATATGTATATATATATATATATATATACATACATACATACATACATACATACATATATATATATATATATATATATATATATATATATATATATATATATATATATACTCTATACTGTATATATATATATATATATATATATATATATATATATATATATATATATATATTTATATATATATATATATATATATATATATATATGTATATATATATATATATATATATATATATATATATATATATATATATATATATATATCCAGATACTTGCTCTTTATTATATAGGGATGATGCCTTTTTAACTTTGCGAGACAACGGAACAACAATATTCCTTTCACAAAATGGTAATTTTAAATTAATTTCCATGAAGTTACGAATTTACATAAAAACCAATTACGGTAAGAAAAGTAAATAATTTGATAGCACATATTGTATCCATAGTTATGCAAATTCAAACTATCATGATGTCAGCAACAAAGCCTTAATATTGGTCTCATCAAAACTTGCTGAGCAATAATGACACAAAATACTGCCCTCATAAAATATTGACTTAGTTACCATAAAAGGAATAATTTCTCATATGATAAAAATTCAGTAGTAAATGAATACCCCAGAAAAATCTTCTTCAATTGGAATCCCATTTGATAAAGAACAATAAGTGATATAAGCTTGAGAAAACAGAGATGAGAATGCTGAGGTGGATTACGGGAATATCACTGCTTGAAAGATTGGAAAATGAAGAAATAAGAAGAATGGCAGGCGTAGTAAAAATTACAGAGGTTGTAATAATGTTACGACTGAGATGGTGTGGGCACGTGTTGTGGGTGGATAGTGGGGAGGGCTTGCAAAGAGCCTGTTAGGGTGAAAAGATCAAGTATGGGATAAAGCATGGATGGCGAGATAAGTTGAAGGATGATATGGAGAGAAGAGAAAAGGATGCCTTTGAGAGAAGGGAATGGAGAGAGGGCGCATCAGGTAACCGACCCCTTACAGTAGGGATAATGGTGGGAAAGAAGGTAGCGACATAGGTTACAAGATGATTATCCTCATCCCCAAACAACACAATTTGTAACCCCCTATCAAATAACATCTCTTTCAATAACGCAGGAGAAAGGAGCCAGTGCTAAACTTGAGCTTGTAGACCATTTTGACAGATATATGAAGAACAATTGCATGTGTGCATTTAAATTTATCGATCGTATGTAAGCTTGCAGAAGTCCCCTTTGTATTTAGGTACGCATGTGGAATGGTTGTTTATTGTTAATTGTTTTACTCTCCACGTCTCCATGCACGCGCGCGCGCGTGTCTGTTTGTGTGGCAGATTGTTTGTGCATATCTGTAACCCTCTTATATTTCCGAGTTCACGATTCTGTACGCGAAATTGCAATTTCCTAATGTATGCATCAATTTTATCTACGCCATTTATTTATCTTACACTAAGACGACTTATCCAGCTTAAAAGTAAAAGAAAAAACTACGATCTAAGATAGGTTATTCATTATCATAATCTTTGTGTGTGTTTTTATCTATCACTTCTCACCTGCTCAGTATATTTTTTTCACTCCTTTGTCTGTCTGTCTGTCTGTCTTTCTGTTTGTCTTTCTCTTTTCAGTGCAAGGAGTAACCTATTCTCTATACAAACTTCACATTTGTTAGGCATCTCTCTCTCTCTCTCTCTCTCTCTCTCTCTCTCTCTCTCTCTCTCTCTCTCTCTCTCTCTCTCCAATATTCAGTTTTAGCAAACTTTCAGCCACAAAATAAAACCCAAGCAGTTTTGTTTATTTGCAGATCGTATTCCCACCCTTAGTAAATATGCAGCTCAGAAATCCTTATTGATCATCGCTGTAAGTTATCTATTCTAGAGGCTATTATGATGGTACAGTATTGCCCCCTTATAAACAATACATGGCATATCCTCCTTTTAATAAATATAGCTATAATATGAAAAAAAAAAGAAAAAAAAAGAGTTTGATGTGGGATACGAATAACCTTGAGAAAGAATGAACGTGATGCTCAACTGAAAATATTTCTCGTTAGGAGCTTTGGTACAGCCAGGATACTCAGACAATGATTATAAATAAGGAGGTAATTCAATAATGAAGACTGTATAAACATAGAAAAAATAGGGCCTATTTCTCTTTGAAATCTTTTTAAATTGTTTGGATGTTAAGAGCGCTTTATATATCGTTATAAATTCAAATAATAATTTTGAAAGACTTCTAGGAGAAGTGGTAGGTGAATTTTCACGCTCCAGGATTACGCCATTTTGCATGATCTCATTTCACGGCGAGATGAGCTTTTCTCGCACACGATCTTCACACGATGCAGAATTTGAGAACGGAATTTGGAGGACGCTTTCTGGCTTGTTAAGACTTCAGTTGGGGAGTCTAATTTTCGATACACAGATTTCATTCTAGAATTTTAGAGTATCTTTTCCTGGCTTCTTAAGACTCCTGTTGCAAAGATTAATATTCAATGTAGCGATTTCATTCCAGATTTTGAAATTATTGTTCCAGTTCCAATGGGATGTAAATGCCCTGGATTATTAACACTTCAGTTGGAAAGTCTATTTTTTTTTTTTGTGCTGATTTCATTGTAAATTTAGAGATTTTTTTCCAGTACCAATAAGATTAAATTGTCCTCTTTAGTATGAAAACGACCTTTAGCTTACTGCAATTACAGTGGAAAAATAGTTTCCCACTAATAATTTCATTTCTGTAATGTAATGGAGTTACCATTACTCTTTTCATTTCAAGGTATCAATTAAATTGAATTCTCTTACTTTCATTCACAGGAAATTATTCCCGAGAATAATAATTTGAAACTAGACTGGTGAATCTCCACACACACCAAAAATAAAAATGCCCCTCTAAAGGAATTGCACAGAGATAATCTGTCACTTACATTGCGATTATAAAAAAAAAAAAAGTTTATCAGACCATTTACTCATATTCCTGTAAAGCTTGTTCGATACCTATTTACACTTGCATTCGCAACACAAAAGCACGAACGCTAATCTGAATATGACTTTGTAGACATAAGCTGTGAATTGTGTACATAATACTTAGTCGACCATAATGGATCGCAAACATGATGGGGAAACATGACGATGGTATTTTTAAGATAGTTATGCTGTAATAGACTTGTAACTGAAAAGAAATTGGAAAAGGTCTTCATACTAATGCTCTCAACGCCACCCTCTCTCTCTCTCTCTCTCTCTCTCTCTCTCTCTCTCTCTCTCTCTCTCTCACACATACACAGAGACAAAAACAAAACCCGTTCCCTTCTCAGAAGTAATCGAGAAAAATAATGTTCATTATCCTGGTATCACCAGCAACAGACCAAGTAAGAGTACAAGAAGACAGGGTATTGTGAATCAAAAATTTATTCTCAATTTCTTATTTTTATGAATATGATCAACAATGAAAAGAAACAGTGATGTGATATTTGGTTACCAACTCAACTCGACTCATACAGACTTACTGAACACTGGGTAACAACTTAACACCCTTTGCAGACTTTCAATGTAAGGTGCAAAACTTATATCCTGTATAAGTGTCAATCTATTTCGATATATATATATATATATATATATATATATATATATATATATATATATATATACATATATATATACATATATATATATATATATATATATATATATATATATATATATATATATATATATATGTATATATATATGTATATATATATATATATATATATATATATATATATGTATATATATATATATATATATATATATATATATATATTTATATACATATATTATATATATTATATATACATCTATATATATATATATATATATATATATATATATATATATATATATGTATATATATATATATATATATATATATATATATATATATATATATACAGTATATACTGCACATAAATCTATTATATATATTTATAAATTTGTATACATACTTTCAATATACAGTGCATATACACACATGAATACATACATAAGCAAACACACACACACACACACACACACACACACATATATATATATATATATATATATATATATATGTATATATATATATATATATATATATATATATATATATATATATATATATATTATCAATAACATTATTACATAAGCTACAAGATCTAAGGAAGAACAGGGATGCAATAACCAAAGGTTCCAACAGGGAAAGATAGCTCAGTGATGCAATGTAATAAAGAAATAAATAATCTATATGAGAAGTAATGAATAAAGAATATGAAATATCTTACGGTAAGTAACAACGTTGAAATAGATTGGTAATATATAAGCTATGAAGAGAGTTATGTGAACATGGTCAGCATAAAAATATTCGTTGCAAGTTTGAACTTCTGAAGTTAAACCCACTCAGTAGGTTTGTCAGGGCACCAACCACCCGTTGAGATACTGCCACCAGAGTTATTGGTTTCTTTGTTTTGTCAGACAGTACTATATTGGATCCCTCTCTCTGGTTACGGTTCATTTTTACTTTGCCTACACATATACCGAATAGTCTGATCTATTCTTTCCAAATTTTCCTCTGTCCTTATACACCTGACACTACTGAGATTATCAAACAATTCATCTTCGCTGAAGAGGTTAACTTCTGCACCGTCCTTGTACAATGGCTATTTTCTTCTTGGTAAGGGTAGAAGAGACTCTTTAGCTATGGTAAGCAGCTCCTCTAGGAGAAGGACACTCCAAAACCAAAGTATTGCTCTCTAGTCTTGGGTAGTGCCATAGCCTCTGCACCATGGTCTTTCACTGTCTTTGTGTAGAGTTCTTTTGCTTGAGGGTACACTCGGGCAAACTATTCTATCTTATTCCTCTTCCTCTTTTTTTTTAAGTTTTTATATTTTTTTATACAATATTTATTTTAATGTTGTTACTGCTCTTAAATTATCTTATTAAGGATATTCATGCCTTCTCTTGTAGTTTATTTATTTCCTTATTTCCTTTCCTCACTGGGCTATTTATACCTGTTGGAGTCCATACTCTTGTAGCATCAATGCTTTTCCAACCAGGGTTGCAGCTTAGCTAGTAATAATAATAATAATAGTAAAAAATAGGAATATCATTCTACAATCTGGTCACAGCTGGAATAAAACTTCTGAAGTAATGTGTAAAGTTGACCCATATGATGGAGATGGCATCTCTGTTAGAATCAACTGCATTTCTACTACTACGTAGAAGATGGTACAATCTAGGAATATATGATTGCAAAGGATTGCCAGAACTATGAAAAATCTTAGGCAAAATGCATAAAGAACTAACTGAACGAAAGTGTCAGAGATTAATATCACGATTAGGAAGAAGAAATTTAACAAATTGCAAGTTAAGATAAGGGGCGCCGTTGGTATGGGAAACGTGAGAGGCGTACCAGTTGATAAGGATGAAAAATAGCCACACCCAAATCCGTGTGCTGATACATCTTCAGTAATGGCTTATCATTATGCACTTCAAATTCATTAGATGTGCAGTAAATCGTTTTGAGGGGTGTAAGACGCCATGGATCAATTGAAACTCCTGACAGTGTATGGGGGCAGGTATCCACATACTTGGCCTACCAGTACTAACGTCACAGAGGAAGGTGGCACTGGAGTTACTGAGGGCGACATCTTCCCAATGGAGAGACATGCTGGATGTCCTGCAGGTTTGGTACACAGGGTCCTTTCGTTGGGCTTCTGCCAAGGCTGTGTAATCCAATTTAAGCCTCCCAGGTGTACAAGCAGCTGGCATGTTTCTGGAAAGGGTGTCATCAATAAGATTAAGGTTACAAGGGATGTGTTGAATGGTACATTTGCATCCAGAAATGGTAGAAAGATGTCGGCGCTGACAGGTGGACCAGGCATCGGACTGTCGAGTGAAGGCTTGCACAAGGGGTATAAGGACCATACAAATGACAAAGTATGTGCCCTCAAAGGACTGGCAGATGTCACAGATAGCCAAATACATCTCCAGTAGTTCAAGATCGAAGGTAGTGTAGCTTGATTCTGCCTTTCAAAGTTTTTCTGCTGAAGATAGCCAATAGGCCGGGCGATTTGTTGATCATTTATTAAACTAATGCTCCAACGGTGGCTTTATTAGCATCAGTGGAGAGTAGGAGAGTTACAGTTGGTATGGGCAAGTTGAGAGGCATAGCAGTTGATACAGATTTCTCTGCATGGGAAAGGGCCACTTCTGGGCCCACTTCAGGTTATTTGGCTTGCCCTTCAGGAGTTGTAAAGGGGACGCCAGTAGCGGCAATGGTTAGCAAGAACCAGCGGCAGTAGTTCACCATCTTTAAGAACTCCAGTAGTTCACCATCTTCAAGAACTCCTGCAGTGCTTTGACAGTTGCAGGCATGGGGAATTTGTGTACTGCTGATACCTTCTCAAGGAAGCTGTGAATACCCTCCAGGGTGATGTGATTACCCAAGAATACCACTTACTCGGCGCTAAGAGTACACTTGTACCAAATTACAAGGCTGTTCTGCTGTAGGAAGTCAAGGATGATCCATAGGCAACGAAGGTGGTTCTCTTTACATGGGGAGAATATTAATATTTCCGCTATGTAACATATCCAAATAAGGAAATCTCCTTAGATCCCATCCATGAGTCGTTGAAATGTGGCCCATACACTATAAAGGCCAAAAAAGGAATAAAGGAATTCATATGTGCCAAATATGGATATGAGGGCAGTCTTTGGAATATCTTCTGGTTTCATGAGCACATGATAATACCCTTTTCATGATGTTGATGGTCGAGAATATTTCAGCACCATGAAGAAAGGTGATATCAGTGAAGTAGGGGAAGGTTAGTGGTCTGGTTCAGACTGTATGTTGAAATGCCTGGAATCCTCCCAATGGTGAAGGAATCCCTCCCTCTTCACTACATCCCATTTCTTCCACTCTGGCGAATATGAGTTTAGCAGCTCCAAAATGGTCTCAAACCACAGGTCTAAATCTTACAAACTCTAGTGGGGGTGGCGTTGTCTTGATATGGTGATAGATACTGTGCTTGGGGGAAACTGTAGGCATCATATAAAGTGAGGAGGTGGGTGTAAGTGTTCATGGGCAGGTTGATGGGGAGAATGAGGTCGAAAGGAGCAGGCAATAAAGGTGTGGATAAGTAAGAACTGGCCTTGACTAAATGTCGATGTGCAATGTCGACCAGAAGGTGTAAATGGGCTAGGATCAGAAGAAGTACTTGGCACCCCCAAACGCTAGTGTCAGCATCCCATAACTGTGGTTGGTGACAGCAGATCCAGAGCTGGCCACCATGCAAACATAAGCAGTTTTGGAATGAAAGGCATCAGTAGCTACCAGAAAGTGCATATTAGATCCTGACTTATGCAAAAAGAAGATATTAGTCAATGGGTAGGTTACTGCCATATGTGATGGCTTACATACACGTTTGCAACCCTTGTCATCTTGTTGCACATACCTTAGGAACACTACCAAATCTGGAGTTGTAGTAGCACAACTGACAGTGAGGGGCATTATCCTTTGGCTGTTGAGGGTGTTGAGTGGTGCGTGGGCATGGGGTGGAATAGGTAGGTGGTGGGTGGATTCGTCACTGACCAGGTTTGTTGCGAGGTGGGAGTCAATGTCCGACAACATTCACTTCTGTTTCTGTCAGTGTTGTATGGTTGTCCCCTTTGTGAGGAGTAGAGTGGTTGATGGAGTTCTTGATGATGGGGAATTGGCTGTCCACGAGTGTCTTGAATTGAATCGTCTGATCTTAATGTGCAAAGAGTCAATATCGGGTAGGTCAGGTTGCATTGGTTCCTTTGGGCACGAAGTGGGCTCACTCCATGAGGTTCGGGAGCAGACTGAAGGCAGGCAATACTGATCATTTATCCCAGGACCATCAATGCCCTTTGATCCCCAAATGATTGTTGAGAGAGCTGAAAAATCCTGGATACACGGGCGGCTGGCAATGGTGACTAAAAGTGCCAGGAGCAATGATATGAGGGCATCATATTCTATGTGGGCGTCCCT
This sequence comes from Palaemon carinicauda, assembly GCF_036898095.1. Classification (NCBI taxonomy): domain Eukaryota; kingdom Metazoa; phylum Arthropoda; class Malacostraca; order Decapoda; family Palaemonidae; genus Palaemon; species Palaemon carinicauda. Next base: position 47,052,095 of record NC_090736.1, on the reverse strand, counting down.
TTGCTCGCAAAGCCAGTCAGAGATTTCTTGCAAGGATTTGTCGGGGACTGCAACGATGATGTAGTAAACTTTGGTGCTTCAGTGGATTTCACCCTTGAATCTCAACAGCTGAAACCAGGCAAACGTGTCTCTGGTGGCGAAGGGAGCCTCACCCTGACAACGTGAACAGATGAGTCGGGATTGGTGGTGGGCATCGTCAAAGAGTATGGGAGATGAAGCGGTGAGCTTCGAGGCGAGCTGGGCGTTCAAAGAACTTCATAGGTCACCAATTTGATGGGAATACTTAATACAAAAGGCAGCTCCCAAAGAACTAGCTTTATTTACAGACAACACAGATATTCTTAGGCCCCAAAGAGGTCACATAAGGTTGACAACTTAGTGTTTACAATCAACGGTTTTAGTCAATAAGTTTGTTGGCATAAAAAATAGATAACATGCCAATGGAATGATATTAGAGTTTAAATTAGTTTATTACATTCTACGACTTTTTCTTTGGGGTCCTATAACAGTTATAGTATATGAGAAATGCCAATAAGGCATTCTTCTTCATTTGCATGTGCCTTGCTTGCAGCACGCCCATTACAACCTAAACTGGCATTTGATAATTTTAAATTGTAAACTCATTTGTCATCCTATAAGAAAGACTACGGTTTTATACGATCAACTCTTTCGGCAGTCTGTGTCCCATCACTTTCCACTTTAGCTATGAAATAAAATAGTATCAAGGGTTTTTGCCAACATTCTCCGAACAAAACTCCGTCTATATTCATTCTCAGCATGTGACAAGAGGTTTTGAAAATATTTCAGTAAAAGTCACGGCCTGAAATGAGTAATAGGACCGTGGCAGTTTATAGTTACTTAAAAAAAAAAAACAATAATACTCATCGCAAATCATAGAAATTGGTCATTATTTTAAAAAGCAAAAGTTTTTAAACTATTTCTTTCAAGTTCCCTTTCTCCCTTTTAACTAAAACTTTATAATAATTCATATACTGTAATAAGAATCTTGAAAATATCTGCCCACAGTTTTCCAATGTAAATTTCCCAAATTTTACTTCTCACTAGAAATTTCAATAGCATTATATAGAAAGCCACACATACCCTAGCACGCACACGCACACACACCCACACTGACACACACTCACGCACACACACGCACACACACATTATATATATATATATATATATATATATATATATATATATATATATATATATATATATATATATATATATGTATATATATATATATATATATATATATATATATATATATATATATATATATATATATATATATATATATATATATACAGATATAAATTAAAAAATGGCTTCCCTCATATTAACGCCCCCCCCCCCATCAAAATACCCGTTTTCGATTCACGGAAGATATTAAGCAATTTAGACATTTAATTGTCTGTTGACCTGACCAATCAAATCCATAAAATAAGTAATTATTTTCCCCACAAAACGTATGCTTCTTAATACTGGCAAGGACTGTTTTGATGATTTCGTCACTGATATAAATTTGCATAATTTCATGGAATGGTTGTTTGTGATGGAACTTCAGAGAAGAGGATCTGCAATACGCTGTTTTTACCTTAATTAAGAATGAAACATCTGCTTCTAAGCACACTATGACTCTTGGTCATTTCTGACTTTTAATTTTTCCCCTTATTTGCTTGGATTTACACTTTCCTTTAAGTTGCACCGCAATTTTATCTAGTAGGTAACTGATAGAATAAAAAAAAAATACCAGTAACATTTTGTTGACTTGCTGGAAGACTGACTTTACCTGGATATATGACCATTAAATCCTAAGTTTTTTTTTTCGGGGAGGGTGGATTTTGCCTATTCTTCTAATGAGAAGAAAATTAAATAGGATGTCACTGATTACTTAATAATTTGAAGAATTCTACTAAATCCTCATTAATATCTTAAATTCTTTATAAATGAGATTTTCTAAAAGTAATTTCTCACAACTATGAAAGTAACACGAATAGAAATAATGCTTCCATTTTATTGTAAACGGATAATATACATGGAAAACAACATTAATTTACCACCGTGAACTTGTAGAAAAGTAATAACGATTTTCATTATATCGGATTTCTACAGATGAAATAAAATGCCAAATACCAATCAATATCTGTTGCATTGTCGGAGCCAGAATTTTACCCATGAAAAGATTGACCATAAAAGTTTTTCGAAAGAGCTGAACCAGTTGCAGAGGAACAATAAATTCGATTTTACAACTTTACTTACATGATCTCAAAACAAAAGTTTGTAAATTATTTCGAAACTTACCTCACGCGGAACGTGCATTCTCAGGCTAGTTTTGTAAAAAGCTTAGCTTTCTGCGGTAGGTTAGTCCTGACAGAATTTATTTGAAATCTCTTTACGCTTGTGCAACACTCGGTGTTCGTCTCAATCTGAAGATGAAACTTGAAAATTAATCTTTTTTAGCATAATTCTTCATTGTACCAGCAGGTCTCAATGTCTGAATAAGTGTACAAAACTCTTCAGATTACTAATTCCGTTGTATTCGCTCTCTCATGTTGTAGAAATGCCTGAATAAAAGTAAAAAACTCTTCAGATTACAAATTCGTTGTATTATAAATCAATTAATTAAAAATGGATAAAGGAAAATAAAAAAAATATACCACGAAGTTTATACAAAATCAATCAAAACTTTTAAAAATTACAAAAGAAAACTCTTCGATAAATTAGACATTTTTTAGTAGTATAAAAGTTTGACTGTTTTCTCTTGGGGACTGAGAAGTCCTTGGTATAATTCAATAGGGCTCCTCTAATAATACATTCCCTTGACAAAGTTTTAATGAAGCCTAAAGTGTATTAGGTCAAAGTTTGAAAATACTAATCAGGCCAATTTGTATCGCCTTTCTACGTGAGCTCTCTCTCTCTCTCTCTCTCTCTCTCTCTCTCTCTCTCTCTCTCTCTCTCTCTCTCTCTCAAATGCTTGCTTGTTCATTAATTTATCGTATCAACTTATTTTCATCTTGGATTTTTTCATACTAAACAATTTAGAATTTTCGTTTCAAAATATACTCATCCTTTTTAGTTTCTTCGTAATTTTCACACTTAATGACCTTTTGACTATTCATTGCTAATTAAAAATAAACTTAATGAGCATACACATACGCACAGACACCAATATATATATATATATATATATATATATATATATATATATATATATATATATATATATATATATATATACATATATATAAATAAATACTCGTATATATGCACTTAACTGGCCTCCACCAGGTATGAGAAGAGTTAGAAGACCCAGGCCCACATGGCTGAGGACTATGAAGCGTGAAGCAGGAGATGATGAATCGAGAAGTATCGAATTAAAAGCTCAAGATACAGACGACTGGTGGAATCTAAACAAGGCCCTTTGCGAAAATGGGCTTAGGAGGATAAATATATATATATATATATATATATATATATATATATATATATATATATATATATATATATATATATATATATATATATATATTACAATCTAGGCTATAAACACAGATGGAAAAGCAAGATGCTGTAAGCCCGATGGTTCCAACAGGAAAAAATAGCCAAGGGAGGAAAGGAAAAAAGGGAATAAATGAACTATAAGAGAAGAATAAACAATCAAAGTAAATTATTTCAAGAACAGAAACAACATTAAATTAGATCCTTTACGCATAAACTATAAAAACTAAAATAAAGAAGAAGAGAAATAAGATAGAACAGCATGCCCGAGTTTACTCCTAAACATGAGAACTCTAATCCAAGACAGTAGAAGACCATGATACAGGAACTTTGGTACTACCCAAGACTGGAGACCAAAGGTTTGATTTTGGAGTATCCTTCTCCTAAAAGAGAGGCTTATCATAGCTAAAGAGTTTACCACCCTTAGCTAAAGAGTCATTTCTACCCGTACCAAGAGGCTTATCCCTTGAGCTAAGAAGAATCATTTAGTAATTTCAGTGTTGGCAGGTGTATGAGGACAGAGGAGAATGTGGAAAGAATAGGGCAGAATATTCGGTGTATATGTAGGCAATGACAAAATGAACCGTAATCAGAGAGAGGGATCCAATGTAGTAATGTCTGGCCAGTCAAAGAACCGAATAACACTCTAGCGGTAGTATCTCAATGGGTGGCTGGTTCCCTGTCCAATCTACTACCTATATACACATATATACGTGTATGCATGTATATATATATATATATATATATATATATATATATATATATATATATATATATATATATATATATATATATATATATATATATATAAATATATACATACATACATATATATATATATATATATATATATATATATATATATATATATATATACAGTATATATATATATATATATATATATATATATATATATATATATATATATATATATATGACAATTTATCCCTAATATTCGTGATTTTCATTTATTCATAGAAGTCACAAATATTTCTTGATATTGAATTCCCTCCGCCTCGGGATCAGAAAGCTGAGGAGGAATTAAGTTTTTGATAATAGCTCCTGGTTGACCAAGGATTCGAACTCTGACCAAGACGAAACAGGGGTAACAACCAACCACTTCTTTACCAACTGAGGTTACAATCGACCCCTTTTCAGGTGATAAAGGTATCGACTGTAACTTCCGTTTTGACATTGTCAGGGTTCATTTCCTTGACCGATCAGAAGTTATTACCAAAACGTTAATTCCCCCTTCAGTCTACGATCCCCAGGCAGAGTGAATTCGAGATTAAGAGGTATTTGCGGCTTTCATGATTCTGAATATAAGTACATATGTGTATAAACATATATACATATATATGCACATGCACATATGTACATACAACAACAACGAAAACAAATCCAGCCGTTTCCAGTTCATGGAAGGACAAAGGACTCAGACTTGGCAATTCATGTCTGGGGTTTAGCCACTTTTCGTCACTATGCTACAGTCCCACCAACCTAAAACAAAGGTTCTAGTGGAGTCGAGGTGGGGATCTACCTAAGTCCAATGTTGCCTTACTTTCTAAACAAGTAAATCACCAATGATCTGCTGTAAGTCAAAGACATTATAGATATGTAAACATATACTGGTACAAGGTGAACGTGAATATTTTCGCTTATTGAGATAATTGATGCGTTGACCTCATAACAGGGAAATGATTTATGCGCTGTTCTCATAGCAGAAATTGATTAATGCACTTCTCTTATAAAAGGAGATGATTGATACGCTGTTTTTTTTAGATGATTAGTGTGCTGCTCTCATAACATAAATGATTGATGCGCCTCTCCCATAACATGACGATGACTGTTACTCTCATAAATAATGAGTTGGTTAATGCACTGTTCTCATAAATAGGAGATTATTTGATACACTGCGTTCACAACCAGATGATTAGTGCGCTGCTCTCATACCAGGAAATGCTTGAATTGGTGCTCTCATAAAAGGTGGATGATTCATGTGCTCCTCTCATTGCAGAGATGATTGATGCACTGTTCTCATATCAAGGAAATCATTGAAGAACTACTTTTATACCAGGAAATGATTGATGCGCTACTCCCATACAACCATATCAGGGAAATTATTGATGCGCTGCTTTCATGAAAGGGAGATGACTGATGTACCACTCTCATAACAGGAAGATGAATCGCGCAAAGCTGTCAGAGCAGGAAATGATTGATGTGCTGCTCTCAAAAAAGGCAGATGATTGATAAGCACCCCATCATAACAGGGAGATGATTGATACCTGATCTTAAGACAAAGAGATGATTAAAGCGCCACAGTCATAAAAGGGAAATGACTGACACTGCTCTCATAAAAGGGATGTGATTGAAAAGCTCCTCTCATAAAAAGGTGATGATCAATGCACTGCTCTCATACCACAGAAAACATTGATTTGTTAGGCTTTTAAAGGGGTAAAAACCAACAGGCTCCTCTTATAGCTAAGAAACAAAGCATTTCAACTAGGAGACAATTATTACACTCCTTTCATATACTAAAGGCAATTGATGCATTGGTCTCATTATTGAGAGGTAACCGAGATGTTTAAAGGCCTCTCATAATTGGCAGAGGCAAAAGACAGTGACAATGCCCTAGCTAGCAGGATAATGCCCTAGAGACTAACCACATATACATATGATCAGCTCCCAAGCACCCTCTCCATCCAAGCTAGGACCAGGGAGGAACAGCCAATGGCTGCTGATGACTCAGCAGGTAGACTTATAAACTATGGAGCTTCAGCAGGTCTCGAACCCGATAGGGCAGAATGCCAAGCGGGGATGTTTCCATTCGGCTACCACAGTCCTCATAATTAAACACTTCGATGCGGTTTCGCATGAGCACTTTTACTGGAACCTTTTAGCATCTAATTGCTAAACAGTTAACCACGTATGCAATCATTGACTGATTAATTTCATTCAATTGACTTCGTAAACTATTCGAAGTAGGTGGAAGATAATGACAGTAATGTAAGATATTGTGACACATTACTAACAGTCTCAGATCTACAGAACTAACGGAAACATAACTTGCTGTTGGGTGCAATAATTGATAGCAAGATGCTAGAGGATAGAAAACATTCTCACGCTACAAGACCCTATTTGAACAAGTTGTTATTGTCTACTGAAGTTCTAACGCTGTTTACTATGGTAAACATTTTCCCATTTATTTATGATTGACGATCACAGTCTGAATAGGCGCGCTTAAATTCCATAGAACGACATACTCAGCAATTGATAAAGATAAGAAGCGAACCTTCAAATTGTAATACGTTTTATTCCTTTTTGGAATTTAGATACTTTCTCGTAGATGATTAGCCGATGTATGAATACATTTATCTACATGTGGGCGTACTGTATATGTTTGTTTACAAAGGTATATCCACTGAATAAGGAATAGAAGACTTTAATACATAAAGTTTCTATGATTTCTTTTAATAGACCAACTATCGATTAAGAAACATAACCAAACCAAAATACCTGAAGAATTATTTAGTTTATGTAATCATGAATACTTTAAAAAGGAACGATTCTTGCTAATGTATCCCTAAAACAAAATACCACGACAAGAAAATTTAACGTGAATGAAAAGAAAAAATGTTAAGCTGAGAATAGTTATCTGTTTTGAAACTCTCCGGGACACCTTTCCATAAGAATCGGGAGATATTCACCGCTGTAGTTGACGTTATTTAGCATAAAACACGTTCCGCGTTGTGTTTAGCCTATTTGGCTGTATTCTCACATGGCGGAATGTTCTTTCTAAGTTGGTAGTAGAGAGAAGATTCGCTCCAGGAGGCTTCTTACTTACTGAGCATAGGCAATTTGCTCACACGTGTACGACGCAAAAGTAGAATTTTTCTGCTCTGTGAAACCAAGGAGAGAATTTGTATGCGTAAGGACTCGGTTTTGCAGTAGTTTCTGTTGTTGCGAAATTTTCGCAATATATTTTCTTTGTGGTATAAGAGAAAATATCACCGGCATGTTTTTCTTTTTTTCTTCTTCTTCTTCTTTTTGAGTACACAGATGTTTGTTCATCTATTTTTCTTTTGTCTCTATTGGAAAAAAAAATAATGATCGGATTCATGAATTTAGCCAATGTAATCTAGCACCGGGGTATGGGAGGCCATCCGTGCTCATGTGCACCCGGAGGGAAAACTTCTCAGTTGTACTACGAAGTAAATGGTAAAGAAGATGGACTGCAAGATAGAAGAAAGGACGCGTGGAGGAGGAAATTAAAGAAGGAAATACAAAAGAAAAATACTTCTGTCCAGGCTATGATTAACACGATTGTCTGAAAATAAATAAATTTTCATCTAACCTATATGATAATAAGCAATTGCCTGACTATATATCCACCTTATTGTTATATTGCCTCTAAGAATTTCTTCTATGGTCCTTAATCTATAATTTGCTTAGGATTTCAGTATATAAATACTAAGAGTCCAGTTCAAGGCCTTATTCACTATTATGGGGCTACTTTCCTCTTGGTAAGGGCAGATGAGACCATTTAGCTATTGTAAGCAGCTCTTCTAGGAGAAGGACACTCCAAAAGCAAACCATTATTCTCTAGCCTTGGGTAGTGCCATAGCCTCTGTACCATGGTCTTCCACTGTCTTGGGGTAGAGTTCACTTGCTTGAGGGTACACTAGGGAACACTATTCTATGTTATTCCTCTCCCTCTTGTTTTTTTTTTTTTTTTTAAGTTTTTATAGTTTATATATGAAATATTTAGTTCAACGTTGTTACTGTTCTAAAATATTTTATTTTAATTGTTAGTTACTTTCTTGTAGTTTCCTTATTTCCTTTCCTCACTGGGCTATTTTCCTTGTTGGAGCCCTCGGGCCTTTAGCATTTTGCTTTTCAAACTGGAGATTTAGCTTAGCAAATAATAATAATAATAATAATAATAATAATAATAATAATAATAATGTAGTCTAGCGGCAAACGTCTGTAAAATTGAGTTTCGTCTATAATCACACCTGTAGAATAACCATGACGAGCAATTGCACTACTTATGATTGTTAAATTACGAAAAATAAAGTAAAAAAAAAAAAAAAAAAACTAAATCAAAGCCTACGTTTCTTTCGTTTTCCGAGGAATAAAAACTTGAGAGATGCTTGGATACAAACATTTTTTATTATTATAATTACTATCCAAGCTACAACCCTAGTTGGAAAAGCAAGATGCTATAAGCCCAAGGACTCCAACAGGGAAAAATAGCCCAGTGAGGAAAGGAAATAAGGAAATAAATAACTGAAGAGAACAAATTAACAATAAATCATTCTAAAAAAAGTAACGTCAAAACAGACATGTCATATATAAACTATTAACAACATCAAAAACAAATATGTCATAAATAAACTATAAAAAGACTCATGTCCGCCTGGTCAACAAAAAAGCATTTGCTCCAACTTTGAACTTTTGAAGTTCTACTGATTCAACTACCCGATTAGGAAGATCGTTCCACAACTTGGTAACAGCTGGAATAAAACTTCTAGAGTACTGCCTAATATTGAGCCTCATGATGGAGAAGGCCTGGCTATTAGAATTAACTGCCTGCCTAGTATTACGAACAGGATAGAATTGTCCAGGGAGATCTGAATGTAAAGGATGGTCAGAGTTATGAAAAATCTTATGCAACATGCATAATCGACAATTAGAAAAGATCAGTCCTGAGCATGCCATGATTTGTTCTGTGTATTTCACCGAAACTTATTAGATGTGCTAAATGCTAAAAAAAACTCATAATTGGTCCGTTAAAGATATTTCTTTGGGTCTCACTTTGCCAAGTTTTAGCCCCAGGTGATACAAATATTTAAGACAATAAAAAAGGTAAGTATCAGGAATGGATAGATAAAGAGATTGCGAGAGTGTGGAATGAAAGAGCACGTCATTACCGAGCGATAGATGGAACGCAGTGGCTCACGTGAGACGATGCGCTAAGTGGGTCTTATTTTGGTCTCACGCACAGTCTCAACTGTGGTCTCACGATTATGGGTCCTGGTAAATATTTAGATGTCATTTTTGACGGGCCGGATACACTAGTACCTGCATGAATAATGTTTCTGAAAAGGTATATGTAGATTGGTTGCTCAGAGTATCAAAGTATTCAATACTAGGTAGTAGAATACTGTGTGGATATGGATAATTTTCACAAAAGGGCAATAAAATACGTGATAGCAATGATCCTCTCATTAAAACATTCACTGTGCTTTTATTGGTGAAACACTCAAATGTGAAAATTTTAATTTTCATACAAAAGAAATTTCGTCTCTATTCGTATGGCATTCCATTTTTAGATTAGAATTCCGATATAAATCAATATTTCGTCACGATTCATAAATCATCTCATTAAAAAAACCAAAAATATGAGATAATGGAAGGCGCAAAACAGGCACTGGGATTCCCTTTTTTGCTTACGGTTTTCTGGAACCTTTCGTTATTTAAAATCCTGGTTTATCAACATTTCTCCTATTCTTCTCCTTGTTTCCATCGGGCATGGGATAGAAGAAAATTTTGCCTGTTCCACGAACTTGTTAGGATAGGAAATGAAGTGAGTGAGTGGTTTCCAGTCAGAGTGGGACTGAGACAGGGATGCGTGATGTGTCCATGGTTGTTCAATTTGTTTGTTGATGGAGTTGTGAGAAAGGTGAATGCTTGAGTCCTTGGTCAAAGATTGAAACTAATAGATGAAAGTGATCATGAGTGGGAGTTGAATTTCTTGTTTGCGGATGATAGGTATTGGTTGTAGACTCAAAGGAAAAGCTGGGTCAATTAGTGACAGAGTTTGGGAGGCTGTATGAGAGAAGGACGTTGCGAGTTAATGTGGGTAAGACTAAGTTTATGAGATGCACGAGAGGGGAGGATGATACTAGGTTGAATGTCATGTTGAATGGAGAGATAATTGAAGAAGTATATCAGTTTAAGTACTTTAGGTCTGTTGTTGCTGGAAATGGTGGAGTAGAAGCAGATGTACGTCAGAGAGTGAACGAAGGATGTAAACTGTTAGGGGCAGTGAAGCAGTGAAGGAGTGGTAAAGAAAAGAGGCTTACGAATTAATGTAAAGAAAGTTATGAATGAGAAAGGGATTGTACCAACTGTGATGTATAAATCGGAGTTGTGGAGAATGAAAATAATGGAGAGACAGGAATTGAATGTGTTCGAGATGAAGTGTCTGAGGAATATGGCTGGTGTATCTCGATTAGATAGGGTTATGAAAGTAGTGAGGGTGAGAACGGGTGTAAGAAATGAGTTAGCAGCTAGAGTGGATATGGATGTGTTGAGGTGTTTTAGCTATGTAGAGAGAATGGAAAATGGCCGTATGCTGAAGAAGGTGATCAATGAAAAAGTTGATGGGAGAAGTACAAGAGGAAGGCCAAGGTTTAGGTGGATGGGTGGAGGGAAAAAAACTCTAGGTGATAGAAGGATAGATGTAAGAGAGGCAAAAGAGCTTTCTAAAAACAGGAATGAATGGCGAGCGATTGTGAAGCACTTCCGATAAGCCCTGCTACTTCCTCTGGTTGCCTTGGTGATCGCTGAGGTAGCAGCAGTAGGGGATTCAGCATATGAAGCTTCACTTATGGTGGATAATGGAGGAGGGTGGGCTGTGGCACCCTAGTAGTAGGCCTACCAGCCAAACTCAGCTAAATCCCTCGTCAGGCTGGTAGGAGCGAAGAGAAGAAAAGTCCCCTTTTGTTTTTGTTTTTTTATGTTGGCTACCCGCCAAAACATTTGGGGAGGTGTCTTGGTAGATAGATAGATAAACAAACATGTGATATACAAGCATTTTCAAAGCTAAGATTTGTATTATGACTGAAATCGAGAATTTATTCGCTTATTACCAAACTATCATTATCTATTCATTTATTCATCTGTTTACTTATCTATGAATCTATTCATTTTTTAATAAACTATCTATTCATTTATGTATATAAATTTATCTGTTTTAAATTCTGTTTCACAAAATCTGATTCAAAATGAAATCAACAGTTGTTATTGGTCAGTCTGTACCTGATATCGAAATCTTTGACCTCAAATATGGAATTGGAGCTTACGATTCCTTGCGTGAGTAAACACAATTTGGCTGAGACAAACAACCAGCATTTTATTAATTTTGTCCAGCCTTCATACAACCAAGCAAATGCAATACCGACTGGTCAATGAAAACATCTTATGAATTTATAAGAACTAATTTTATCAAATCTGTATAGGATGGATTTGTTTGTACTTTTTTCGTCGTCTCATTTCTCTGTTGTACTATAACTGAGGATTAATTTCATTCTGATTGTACTCAATGACCATAGTTGTTTTTGCTAATTTTTCATGGCCGGATGCCTTTCCTGCCGCCAACCCTCCCCATTTACCCGGGCTTGGGACCGGCACCAAGTTGAGGCTGGCTTGCCACCCCCTCCCCCCTCATTGGCTGGTTTATAGTACAACAGAGAAAAGAGACGACTAAAAAAGAACAAACAAATCCACCATACAGAGATTTGATAAAATTAGTCCTTATAAAAGATGTTTTCATTGACTAGTCGGTATTGCATTTGCTTAGTTGTATGAAGGGTGAAAAAAATAACAAAATGCTGGCTATTTGTGTCAGCCAAATTGTGTTTACTCACGCAAGGAATCATAAACTCCAATTCCATATTTGAGGTCAAAGATTTCGATATCAGATACAGAATGATCAATAACAACTGTTGATTTTATTTTGTATCAGATTTTGTGAAAAAAAAATTAAAACAGAAATTTATATATACAAATGAAAAGATTTAAATTCTGTTTCACAAAGTCTGATTCAAAATGAAATCAACAGTTGATATAGGTCATTCTGTATCTGATATCGAAATCTTTGACCAAAGCGAAGGTGGATGGACTGTATCAAGGATGACCTTTGATCAAAGGGATTAACCGGTGATGAAGTGTGGGACAGAGGTAGATGGAAAAAGCTGACCAGAAACATCGACCCCACATAGAAGTGGGAAAAGATGTAGACGAAGAAGAAGAAGAAGAAGAAGACTATAACTGAGGATTGTAATAAACAATTTTTTATGAGACTCTTTATATAATTTCAGCTTATAATAACTGGGAAAAAAGGCTTATAACTACGACGTTAAAACCGCTGGAGAAAAAAATCAAATCATAAAATCTTCATCATTTTTCTTTTACTTTGAAAAACAGAATTACGAAAAATAAGGAAAATTAAGATCTTATTGCACAACAGACTACATAAACCATTTTTTTCCATGGTAGAATCTCCAGAACAGTTAGCCTATGCCAGCCTTGGCGCTACGTAATTGCGAACTTGGAACGAGCGCGTAATGTTTGGCAAAGTCGTAAACTCGGAATTTATAACCGACTAGTTTCTCGTTGTTTACGACAAAAAAATCGAAACAATGCAGCGAAACCTGATGATCTGGATATGGACATGAATTCCTCGTATCGGAGATTTGTGGCGCTTTGTAGCTGTTTGCTATGAAAGGACTTACTTCCTGTGGTGGAATATTAATGTAGATCTCTTCACAAATGTTAGTGAAAGAAAGAAAATGTGTTACAATACAGTACAGTTTATTTGTTCACTCATATTGTTATTGCTGATACATACCCGTAAGTATGAATACACCCACACATGCACATACATACATGCATACATGCAGGCATACATGCATATATGTGTGTGCACTGTATATATATATATATATATATATATATATATATATATATATATATATATATATATATATATATATATATATATATATATATATATATATATATACAAGCATTTTTACATTATAGCCTATAATACATATTACATGTTCATTATGTGTCAGCTATTGTGATTTCTCTCAATCGCTTTGTGAATAAATGCATACACACACACACATATATATATATATATATATATATATATATATATATATATATATATATATATATATATATATATATATATATATATATACTGTCCACAAATGATTATAGATACCAC